>NC_133878.1:2312913-2415004 GCF_044706935.1 Curcuma longa | reverse complement strand
TAAACCATAGGGCCCTTAGGGAACTTAGCTTACTTATGGTCCTTTAAAGCTAAGGGTCATTTTGTCATCAAGGGTTATTTAGAAATATTCTAAACCCTTTTTCAAACAATCCTTCATCATATTTCCAGAATTATAGAAGGAAATTTACGGGTATTACACCTCAGCTGAAAGTCGTGCCTCACAGGCACGGCCGTGTGCAAGAACAGAAGAGCCCAAGCAGCAGGCCGTGCCTCAGAAGCACGGCCGTGTCCAGCAACTCAGCTCCAGCCAGTGCGTGGCCGTGCCTCCCAGGCACGGCCGTGCCATCAAACAGAAGAAGGTCTACTCTGAGTCGTGCCTAAGAGGCACGGCCGTGCCCCTGATCCGAGGCTTCACAACTTCAGGCCGTGCCCACAAGGCACGGCCGTGCCTTACCTTGTGCCGGAAGCCAATACAAGGCCGTGCCTTCCAGGCACGGCCGTGTGCACGGAGGCGAGCTGCTTATGGAGTAGATTTCCCTAGATTCTAGGATGTAGGATAAATCAGATGTAATGGATGATTGTATTTGGATTTGATTAATCTACCGTTTTCTATGAAATACTGTGCATTGCTTTGTGGATTTATGCTTGTACTTGATGATAAATTGTGTGTGTGAATCCATGAGGGTAGGGATTTACTATGAATTGGAGAATCATTAGGCCGTATACCGGGGCGCTCTGTAAAAGGGGCAGACCTTGAACCGGGCGAGATTCCGAAGGGTTTTCTAATACATAGTTGAATTCTTATGAGGAATAGTTAGCGGTCATTCGTTATTGGGGAGAGATCCGTAAAAGGGTATCTAGTGACAGTGGATAAGGTTCTTTTAGTATTTCCGGGGCGCCTGAGTGACACGGGCAGACCTTGAACCGGGCTTCTAGAACCGTTTCAAACCAATAACGAGTGACGTAAGAACACCAATGAGTTAATTCGAGGATACCTGACGAGGTTGAATTGGATAATTTGGTTGACATTCCTACAATTGAACAGTTATTGAGGAAAGGTAGAGGATCCAAGTCAATTAATCCATTCTCTGAGGAGTCCGAAATCCTAGGATCGCTTCACCCATAAGTGTCACAGTCGATCCCTTTCTCCGACTTTTAGGATAAAGCACTTTAAAACACTCCTTTCTCCCCCACACAACTCATGATCTATATTCTCTCCACCTTTTTGTGCTAGATTTAGTAAGTAGTTCCACGGTCCCTGTGGATTCGATCTTTTTATTACTTGGCGATATTCCGTGCACTTGCGGAAGCACATCAGATACCAAGAAGGCCTTTGTGCCTCGTCACTGTCTAGAAGCTAAAACTTGAAATATATGCTTAATTGATCGATGGTTAAATTTGAATCTAATTCAAGGTCAATCAAATCATAGAATTTCATATTTCTAATTAATTAAAGATAAAATTGACAACTATAACCCTAAGATTAATTGTTTGATAATTTACAAATGGGTATGATGGAACTAGAAAATTAACGTAACTTAAATTAACTAAATTAATTCTAATCAATCAACTCTAACTTAACTTAAATTAACTAAATTAATTCTAATCAATTAACTCTAACTTAACTTAAATTAACTAAATTAATTCTAATCAATCAACCCTAACGTAACTTAAATTAACTAAACTATTCTAATCAATCAACCCTAACTTAACTTAAATTAACTCTAATCAATTAACCCTAACCTAACTTAACTCAATCAAATTAATTCTAATCAATCAACCCATAAATAAAGGCCCGACTTGTTAGAATCTGGGTGCTCGGATACAAATCCAGGCGCCCCGAACCACTTCCTAAAATCCACCCATGATTTCATTTAGGCACCCATGGTTTTCGGAATCCAAGCACCCAAAGTCAATCCAAGCGCCCCGCACCGTCTATATTTAGGCATCTGGATTAGAATTTAGGTGCCCGAAACGAGTCTATATAGGGCGCCCGAACCCTAAGTTATAGCCGATCCAAATCTCTTTCTTCCTTACTTGTTTCAACCTTGTGCGACCGTCCAAGTTGCCTAGGTTGTTAGTTCTCTAGTATTTGTTCGATATGCCTAGGTAAGCTCCTAAACAAGTCTTAACTTTAGTCAAGTCATTTTAGTTTATTAATGTATGTCATTAGGATTAAGAGAAAGACTACTGAGGTTGAGAACTCTAGTATCCCTAGTACATGTTAGAATCAGTCTGGTGTGTTGCGCGTGTTTACACGTATAACAATCATGCGCAATAGAAATAAAATAATAATTAAATCTAATTATTACAATACTCACAACACACATATGCACATACAATAGGCATAAGACATGACTATAATTTAAAATTGTTTAGAATAATAAATATTTTACGCGTACTTGGCGTATGACGCTCAACTGAAATGACATCAATCGAGCGACCCTCGTCGAAGTTCTACCTCTATTGGTGATCCACGCTAAGTATTCTTCAAGATGGCTTTTGAAGCCACGAGTTGTATCACCGTCTTCGGTACTAACTGTCAAACAGCAATAGTCGATATGAGAGAAAATCCTAATATCGAAAACATGCAATAACACACGTCACGTTCGTTTCTAGGGCTTTCTGACTATCGTCGAAAATCAATTTCTGGATAGTAAGAAAAAGAAAAAGAAGGACAGGAATACTTTTCAAAAAAATATGAAAAATAACCGTAGGCACACGATGTTCCGACAATGAAACCCTAACTGCTACCCGTGGTCCCGGAAGCTGCAATTTCTTTGGCCATCAAAGAAATCCGACGACAGCTCCTCTGACAAGCAATCCGGTAGTAGACCCTCCTCCGGTGGCAATCTCTCTAGCAGAGCTAAAGGTGGCGGTGGCGAAAACCCTAATCCGGTAGTGGATTAAAAGGGCAGTGGTTGCGGTGAAGTAGAGCTTCAATTCGACAGCGATCCAAGAGGAGAGGAGGAGAGAACGGCTAGGGTTTGGCTTGTCCTTTGGCGGAGACACTCTTTGGTGGTCTGCTGCGAGTCGAGGGAGCTCGATTGGCTTTGGCAGCAGCGGTGGATAGAGTGGAGAAGAGGAAGGGAAACTAGGGTTTTTCTAGCTTTTTTCGGCTCCCTCGACGCTCGACCGCCTTTAAAGCCCCGATTGTTGTGATTTTCTCGCCGCTGGATGCGACATCGTGAGAGAATTGTGACGATGTCCGTTGGTTCCGGCGGAATCGAGCACCGTGAGGAACTCGAGTCGCGCGGGCGTGCGGAGCAAGTGGCGTGAATGAACCAAGTCAGCGCGCGCAAGCTTGAATCGAAGGGAAAAAAACCCAAGATGAATCGGACCAGAAAATTTTAGGATTTACTGTAGCAAACCGAGTTCAAAACTAAATCGCTTGGTTTAATAACCAAACGACCTTCGATTTCACCCAAACTAGTTTTACTCATTTCGTCTTTACAAGATGAAGCCCCTCATCTCTTTTGTTTTGCTAAAATATCTTCCATCATGAACCAAACTAAGTTATTCATTTCATCTTCGTAAGACGAAGTCTATTATTTTTCCTTTTGTCTGGTCTAACTAAACTTTCATTCTCTTAAATTGAGAATCAAATTCTCAAACTCGTTTAAGTCTTTTAAAAAACTTATAGTGCGTGTGATCTAATAGGTTTCCGGTTATGTTGGTCGTCTATAATTAATCATTAATTATGAAATAATCATGAGTGGCACCTAGTAGTACATCATGATCCCCAATTGATCAGAAAATCAACGATTGATTCCAGAATAATTTCTAAACCCTTCAACAGCTATAATGAAACATGTCTTGTTCCTTTCACCATCTTATACCCACTTAGTTCAGGACATAACCTATATGTGTCAGTCCCCAATAGGCTAACTACGTCACACCTAGCCCAAGCTTGTTTTCTTGTCCTGTAGATTCAAGTTACTCGTACATGTGTCCAAGAGTGTCATACCCTTGACATGTGATATTTTGACAAAAGACTTTTAGTAACAATTGTAACAAGCAGCCACAGGGTATATATTTCTTTTACAAAGAGCAGTGAATTCTCTGTTAGCTATTCAAATACCTTCGGACACTTCGACTTATACCAGGCCAATCATCTCGGGTCCACATCTCCTTGGAGATGTTTGCTTAAAATGTCAAAGTGTAAGCCTCCATGACCATGGTGACTTAAATACCACAAGTCAAAGGAAACTCGCACTTAAGCTGCATTGAAATCTTCATTGACATATGTATCAAACCATATGAAGTCTCATGGCAGGTCACTCTAATGAACTGGTTACCTTTAACTAGCATCCACGTTTAACTCTCAACATCTAATGTCTCCAGCTAGTGAGAACATATGCTTAGCAAACCAAGGAGTTTAAAACGTATTAATCTCAACAAAATTAATGATGTCTATATTCATGAATTCATTGACTAGGGATAATTTCAATACATTCATAATTGCACATGTAGAGATGCTCATAAGTTGTGATCCAATCATAAATTCTCTCATGTTATGAATTGTATTGCGGACATCCAGTAAATAAGTTTAGATCCAATCAAACATATGAGAATATGCACTTAAATAGTAAATTTCTATTTATTAAATAAATAGTACAGCTGTAAGGCGATTGCCTTAGGATACCTCTCAAATATAAAAGTACAGATCCTAGATTCCCCATTGAGGAGCTTAGGACTAGATTTCTATCCATATCATATGTTTCTTTGTATTTAGGTATCTATGTATGACATTCTTCATGCGTTCATGTAGACGTACAGTTAATGTTATAGAATACTATAGTTTAGATAGACTTGTTTATTATACTAGCCCGATTAACATAGGTTTGTGTGCCGAGTTGTAGAATAACCTGGTTAAGGTCGATGACCTAACCTATTTCACCAGAGTTGGAGGTAGAGATTTTTTTCCTCTATCTCCAGCCATCATTAGAGACCATTTAGGACTTAGACATTCATCATCCACATTTTTATATTACCCTCCTAGGGAGATGCCTTTTGGAAATCCCTACTCCCACATTACCCTAGATACTATGCATTCATATTTTTTTTAGGAGGAGAGGGTCCCTATAGTGACCTAATTTCTATCTGTCAGATTTAGAGTACAAGACCATGTTTTGTACAGAGTCTTAGTGACATACATTTTATCCCTTACCACTGGGGATATCGCTATGATGTGATCATTTATACATTTTCATTATATGAATTATGTCATAGACTAGAGATAGACATTAATTTATATATATTTTATACCTTCATTTATTCTGCCAACATTAGTATTAGTAGAAGAGTTCATATGTCCTACCGTCATATTTTGACTTCACTCTTAGTTTCCTTTAGATTTGACATTGCCTCTAGCAATGTCAAACTTATGAGTGAGTTTGACATATTAGGTATTACAAACTTCTCCTTAGCTGGAGTTCACTTGATGAGAATGAGATATTGTTCTGGAGACGGGGGAACCAGTCTCAGCCTAAATAGGCAGTAGAGGATGAGGACGACGACATTGACCTAGCTAATCTCCTTCAGATTCCTCCACCTCCACCTGCTATCATTCTAGAGCAGAGAGTAACCGGACTTAAGGAGGTAGCCACTAGCATCCAAGCTTCAATCACCAGTCTGCAGTAGACTGTGACCAGTCACGTTAAACATCTGCTTCCAAGACACAATGACACAATCACATACACAACCAAGCACTAGTTGTTCGTAGCGAACCAAGTGAGTACTCGAATGCTATCACCAAATAACTATCAAGTAGACTGCACGACAAAGAGAAAGAATGAGGGGAACGAACAAAGGTGGATGAATTCTGCATCTTTTTTCTTTTGCTCAAGGTCATAGCCTATAGTCGGTTAATGATCATTTACTGCCTTCATTTGCCTAGTTTGAAATGTTAGCCACCAACCATCAATGATTGATTTTGTTTGGATAAATTTTATCTTAACCGGTCCAATATTCAACTGGTTAGATATTCAACGCATGCAGATTGTGATCGCACATGAATCACTTGGGTTCAATGGAATTTGGGCTCTGAATTTGCACCCCCTACATACCCGTGCATAAAAGTCTCTCCTCATACACGTTCACAACTTCAATGATTGTGATTCATTATAAACCAACCTCATAATCACAAAATTCTTAATATGGAACTAAAGATTTTCATTCGTAATGAAGTCTCCTTCCATCCATCTTTTTCCATTCATATTTCCAACACATTATTCTCAATCTGTTTGTTTTATTTATTTAGTGTGACCAATGCATTGGATACAAAGATGATAATTTTTACCTCTTTCAACTCGACAACAATCGTGAAATGGCATTCTTTATTTTACCAAAAAAAAAAAGCTTAACCGAAAATGTCTACTTGGTTTTGTGTTTGCCTCCAAATCGACCAGTATTCTCCTTTCTATCCTTTGTTGTCATAGCTTCAGATGGCGATGGCGATGGTGATGGTGCCACTCTTATTTTCTCTCCTCTTGCACCCGCAACAGGCTCCTTCTGGCGATGTCCGCCTTCTCGTTCATCTCTAGTCCTCTTTCCATCATCCTGAGCTACCCTGGCATTTACAATCTCATTCCAAGATGGGATAGCATAAGCTTCTTTACTGCTACTCGCTCTAACACTTCTTTCTTGCTCAACAAACAGGAGCTGCACTATAGTGCGCAATGGCATGCGGTCATTTGCAATAGCATTTGCGCGCGCTTCAGGTGACAATTTATGGCAGTCAATCAACCTGCATAATTTCTTTCTGTCTTCCTTGCTTAACTCAGGATGCTCCTATGTTGATATAGAGTTTAATTTAGTAACATATAAGACTAATTGCAAAAATATTTCAAATTGACGTAGTTGTGGTTCTTTCAGATTTACATATCTTAACAAAGATATATACCTCAATGTATATATTGATAGCTTGATAGAGCCCATCGTGCTCCTGTCGTGCGATTTCAGGTAAGGATTCTGCTAGTGCAATGAACTTTGAAATTGATAAAGTGCTCTCCCTTGCAGCGATTTGGAGATAGGAATCATACACCTTCCCTACCTTCGTCATGGACACTATCATCCTTTCATTCTCCTCTCGTCGGTGGAACTGTGATAAATAGTTCTCCAAAACTGCCTCCACTGTGCTGATATCATGAGACTGGGGATTTGTGGATGATGGAATGATCAGATCGTTTGCAGTGATTTCATCCATTTGCCTACCTGATCGTTTTACAAGCTCAGCTTTGATAGATGGAGAAGCTCCAACACAGTTAGCAACTTTCAGAAGCCTGAGCAAGAAACTGCCTGAGACTGATCCTAGCTCAGATGGAATCATGCTTACAATGGATTCGAGTACATGTCGATGTTTGCTGAGGGTGTGATCGATTCGTGCTGAAGAGCTCTGAGCCTGCTCTTGGATTTCCTGTGGACTCGGAAGGTGTTTGCATGCATAAACATGGAGTGATTCCCCTATTAGCGCTGCAGGGAGTTTTCTGGTAGATCTTATGGTGGATATGACCGACCGGAATAGGTCGAGATCAAGGTCAGAAACATCCTCCGTCCACCAGTCCTTGGGGGCTGATGTTCTTTGGTGCTTCTTTGGGTAGCCTGGCCTTGTGTAGGTATAGGACCATGTAACCTGAAGATGGAAACTTTAACCATTAAAAATGAGCATTAAAATAAATAATTAAGAGGATATAACAATCATTGAATGACAAACTTGTGAGGGGTGTGCGAGGATCTTTTCAATAACTGAATTGAGGCATGGTTGCACAATCCTATGCTCATCTAACCACCCAGACTGTCTCCACATGGATTGTAGTGTCACTATTGAGTCTTTCCAGCCTTGGAGGATGCATGCTTCAAAGAACAGCTCAAGCTTTGTTATGAAGTTTCCTTTGGCTACCGACTCAGTCATCTGAAGAAACTTTGCTGCAGAAATTGCTGGCACGAAGTTATGAGCGCTGAGGTTGATGGAGATTCCATAGCAGAACTTGGCACATAGCTCAAAAGCTTCTGCTCCTCCAGGGATGTTGTGAAGAGAGATCGAAACCAACTGGCTAGTTTCATTGTCAGTGTTGGACCAGAGTCGTTGTATGAGGCCACATTTCAGTAGAAGTGGAAACTACAGTCAAAATGCCCTGAAATCAAAAGCCTTGAACCAATTGGAATTTGAAGGCACTTCTAATTTACTAGTATTAATTGCCAACCAACTTCAGTCTAGGAATTGCATTCTTTTTTTTAGCCTTGATTGATCAGGGAAACTATGAACTACAATCACTGTAGGAGTTTTAGTTGAAGGTAAAAACTATCATTGGGTTGGACATGAAACACAACAAAAACTTCAAATGAACGTCAACTTCTTCTAGAATTACTTCGTCTGAGATTCATTGTTTTAACTTAGATTCCATGCCAACAAGGTTACTTTATTGACAGACAACTAACATATAATTGTTCTTTCTGATACAATAGTTCATATTCCATTCTCTTGTACATTAAATAACTTAGAGGGAAGGTGGAGGTTGTACCTTATGCAAGAGATATTTTGTGCCATTAACTTGAATAATGAGGTCTGCCGGTACATCTGACATCACTGACCTGCAATATATGGACAGTTTTCTCAAAACATAGCAGAACCACAAGAAACAAAAATTGAACTTCCTTAAATGATCTGTAAAAAGCACATACCTTACAGCCTCCTCTGTGTAGAAAGTGTCTGGCTTTGTTCCGAGTTTCATATACTTCATCCTTGCCTGAGTTCTTTCCTTGTACTGCTGACATGAGATCTTCCTCTATGGTTCAGTAGTTCTACTTTGAAACTCTAGCTTGTAGGAAATAATAAATTGTGGTCTCAACGTGAAAAAAGATCAGCACTATATGCTTCAGCTGGGACACGAAGCAACCAACTTTCCTGCACTTGGCAGAAGAGTAGACAAGATGTTGAAAAATGGAAAATCTACAGTTGTTTTTTGATTAGGAAGAATTAAGTGCCTATATCCCATTATTATATATGCATGCACTTCTTTCTGTCTAATTAGAATTATACTAAAAGGATCTTGACCTTCTTTCATAATTGTAAACTCATCCAAGAAAACAATTCATATAATCATGCTCAGCTAGTTTACCATTAGTTAAAATGCTACTTTAGCTCTTTAGACCAGCAAGATTTCACTTATGTAAAGATGTAGGCAATGTGTAAAGGTAAATTTGCTTAATCAGTCCAGCAGTATACACTTTACAGTTGGGAATATAGCTTAAGTTTCTCTTAAGGAAAATGTTCCACTTAAGCTAAATTGTACTAGCTACTCTTAACCTTCTCTCTATTTTTTAATCTTATTAGTCTTTTCTCTCTAGTTGATAAATGCAGGGAAGAACTGATTTCCACAAGAGAATAAAGCTAATGGCCAGAGACTACCAAAAATTCCAGGAAAACGAGGTTCAGGAAGTTTCAGATCAGTGGAAGAAACAAAATCCTCAAAGTTTTCAGATCACCTCCACTAAGGAGACAAAATGAAGGGATATTTTGGTGATGGTGATTGGGTGGTTGCCACTGATATGTTGGCCATATCAGTGACCTTGTCAAACCCCATAACCTGAATCATTTTATGGAGACAACATCCAAAGATTAAGACTCTTGCGATCAGGATCCCAATAGAACTGGTTTTCTAGTCTCTTCACATGTGTGTGTGTGTGTGTTTTTTGTTTTTTTTGTGTAATGAAGGGTTTACAAAAAGGATCAAGGTTATGTCTGTCATTTCCCAAACCCCATTCATTTAACCACCAAGAATTGGAGAGTTGAATCATCCGATAAAGCTACAAATCTTCTGCACATGGAAAAAGAGGAAGAATGGAAGGAAAAGCTTCTTTACATTTAAGCTAATCTAGATGCTAATGGAAGACTCAGCGCCTTTATTTTACTAGTGCGCACTACGTGGGGGAATAGAGCACACCTCGACCTTTCCACCAACAAAGATCCCATCCTCATCTAAGTGGTCAGCGTGCAGCATAGTTTAAATGGGTTAACAGATACCAATTTAACTTATGAATGAATAAACTCGTGGAATGCTTTAACCATACTCAAGTTAAGATCGTAGAACGTGTAGATGATTTACTGAATTTAATGAATTTGACTTTGTGAATGACCAAAAGATCAATTGATTCATAATATGGGAACTATATTGATACTCGCTGGTCATTTCCCGTGCTTTCACCAAATTACGAACTAATAAAAAATATGTCTCCAATAAGATTTTGCTCAAGAATATGCAGAGTTCTAGTTTCTACATGTAGCTTTGGGACTATAAATTCAGGTTGAGCAACCTTTTTGAAAGGAAAAAAGGTTCTTTCCTTAAGGTAAATAAAAGAAGTGACTTGTTCAAAACAAGACATTGTAAGAGTGAAGGCTTATAGCTAAAATTACCTGTAGCAAGTATCTGAAGGATGTGGTTGGAGATCCAGCAATGGTGCACGAATCTGCAGATGAACAGCATGTTGCCGCTCGCTAATCCTGTGCCTTTCTTTATAACATGGAACAAACTTAAATAGAAAACAAATCAGCAGAATCGATAATGAATTTTTTTCGTGACATGCCACTTGAGTTATAGACGTGTTGTGAAGAATCTCACCTGAAGGATGGAGAAAAAGCTGATACGGGGTACTGCTGCTAGCTGAATAATGCCTTTCACCCAAACACATCTTGTATGAAAATCCCCTTTAATTTAATATCAGATGTAACTGAGAGACATGAACTAATTTATAAGAGTTGGTGGAGTTCATCTCAAGAACAGAAACTGGCTTTGTTTCTTTTCTGATGAGTGGACTTTAGAGAGAGAAGTAGATGATAGATGGGACTGCCGCTAGTGGAGAAACTTCCTTTTGTCACAACCACAATTCCCACGGATGTTGCTTTCAAGTCGGATGGGATGTCAATGAACCATGATCAAGCATTCTAGAGAGAGAAGGAATGGTTTAGGTTGGTGTGATGTGAGTTATCAGGGGAGCTTCTAGGGAAGAGATTGATATATAGTTTAGGTTTGGTGTGATGTGAGTTATCAGGGGAGCTTCTAGGGAAGAGATTGATATATCAGAATTATTCAATAAAACTTAATTAGGAAGCTTCCCGGAAGAAATTGATATATCAAAATTATTTAATAAAATTTAATTACTAAATTAATTTTTTAAATATATCAATTATTATTTTTTATTAATCTGTCAATTCATCAAGCATCCCAATATCTCTATAAATTATATTCCTCATAAATAAATCATTAATCAAGAAGTTTTACTTCTTTGCGTATTTTCTCTTTTGTAGTTCTGTTATCCTCTCTAACACGGTATCAGAGTTATTATTTCTCAAAATTTTTTTATCATCATTTCATAGTGATTTTTTTCTATCACCGTCACAAACACGCATATTATTTCTTCTCTTTTCTTATCATTGTTTTCCCTCTTATTTTCTTTTTTCCTTTATTTTTTCCTTTGCTTCTATTTTCAATGTCGAATATTCGACGTAAATATCAAATTTATCTCAGAGTTGGACATATTGGCACACAATGTTTTAGACAATTTGACACAATTTTGTTGGTGGTCCTATAGTTTTAAGACATTGACTATTTCACATATTTATCCTAAAGTGCTTTTGTCCGTACCTATTCTTGATAAATCACCAATAGTTTTTATCTACTGAATGATATATTGATACTGCAGTAATTTATCATGTCACATTAGATTACAATATCCTTATAGAAATAACACTATACTATGGTTTAGATATGGTGCAAGTAGGCGATAACTTAGATTTGTAAATTACTAATCTTGGAAACACATATATTCATTTATCTAATCATACTTTTCATATGCACAACATCTTTTACATTCCATATATTATTAAAAATTTGCTCTCTGCACATCAATTTTATCTTGATAATGATATCATTTTTTAATTTCATCATAATCATTATTTTATAAAAGATAGAGAAACAAATATTATCTTATTTTATGGGGGAATCAAACATGACCTCTATTATCTTCAAAATTCTTCAATCAAAGCTTTCATTAGTAAACGTATAAATAAACCAGCTTGGCATGCCCAACTTGGTCATTCTTCTCTTTGTATTGTTTAGTCGATCATTAATAAATATGATTTACCTACTTCTTTTACCTCTTCTCCGTCTCATTCATATAGGGCATGCATGGAATCTAAAAGTCATAAACTACCTTTCTCTTCATTTGATCATGTTTCTAATCTTCCACTTAAATTAATTCATTTGGATCTTTAGGGCCCTGTGCCTATCTTGTCTAACCAAGGTTTCCTATATTATATTACTTTTATTGATCATTTTAGTAAATATACTTGGCTTTATCCTATGAGAAGAAAATATATTTTATTCGACATATTCTGTTATTTTTAAAAATAAGTTGAACGATATTTTAATCGTAAAATACTCTCTGTTCATTCTGATTAGGGAGGTGAATATCAAATTCTCTATCGTCATCTTGTCTCTTGTGGAATTGTTTATCGAGTCTCTTGCTCTCACACTCTAGAGCAAAATGACTTTGCTGAAAGAAAACACAGACATATTATTGAAAACATTTTAGCTCCTTCTCCATCATGCATCAGTTCCAAGTAAATTTTGAGATAAAGTTGTTTGTACTGCAACATTTTATAAATCAACTTCCTATCCCATTGCTCAATCATAAGTGTCCTTTGGAAAAACTTTATAATCAAACTCCCGACTATACTTTTCTTCAAATTTTTGGTTGCACATGTTATCCATGATTACGTCCTTACTCTAAACATAAACTTGATTCTCATTCACTATAATGTGTTTTCCTTGGTTATAATAATTTACATCATGGGTATCATTGCTTGCATACACCAACAGGATGAATATATATTTCACGACATGTTACTTTTGACAAGTCTTTATTGTAAGATCAAGTAAGAGCGCTAGAGGGGGTGAATAGTACTATTTCGCATTTTTACTCTTTTAACAATTCGTGTGTAAAATAAAAGTATACAATATCAGAAAGTGCAATGGAAAAAATAAATGTGAACACTTTTATTTTTACTTAGTTCACAACCACAGGCTGCTACTTTAAGAGACAATCCGTGATCATTTTCGATGAACAATTCACTATAGAAACTCTCCTCTTACGAGAAGGAGTTTGTCGCTTTTGCAAATATGTTAGGATCGGTAAATTTTTATCGTCCTAAATATCTTAAGAACAAAAAGCAACAAAAAGATTACCGATTGAGAGTAGTAGACTTATAGTAGTCAATGCAGCTCTTCGACATTACGACGGCGTTCTGGAGCGGATGTTTGCATGCAGGAAGTCATCGTTGAAGTGTATTGAATTGATGTTAGGGTTCATCCAGTCGATCCACTTTCGATGCTGACTCGGCATCTTCCGCGCACCTGTATCCCTTCTAGGTGCCTGGATGCTGACGTGAAAGTTGTCGAATCAACTTTGACTCCACAATGCCATATCCAGATGCGGGTGTTTGGAACCTCTCCGGGCACCTAGAGGCTGAGGTGTCCTGACCATTGGAGCTCTGCCACTTCATCCGCCTCATTGGCCCGTTCGTCTGACGTCCGATCACCTGGATACCATCTGGGCATCTAAACCGTCCAATCACCTGGATTCGAATAAGGGTGCCCGGAAATACAAAGTTCCAACCTCTCATTTCTTGCATTATAAGTTTTTTCAGGACCAAAGATAACAGGAAGGATAATAGTTTTTTCAAACTATTTGGTCATGACTTTGATAGGAACTCGTGTCCTATCTTGCGAAAAATAAAAAAAGATAGATGAAAGGGGATAGATGATCACTTCGAGGGGATCAACCTCCAATAATCAATATAATTGATTAATCAAAACAATTTGCTTCATTACTTATCTTCAAAAAATTACATAATGACTCTACATATAATATGACAATTGATGAGTTAGGATTTTTATGCACTTTATCGAGTCAATTTTGGATTCTTGCATGAAAATAAATTGCTTAATGATTTAATTTGATTATATTTGTGATATGATGCATAATTGGATGGTTGATGATAATTTCTGTGATTTAATAGGTAATTTTGCATTAATTGAATTTAATTGATTGTAGGGCTCAAATTGAACGCAGATCGAGCTCAACCATGATCAAATCGAGCCAAGATTGACCCAATTGATCGATCCAACTTCATGAATCAAGACTCAAATGCGATTAGGATGGAACTCATGTGAACCGAAGTCAATTTGGAGCTAAATTGAGTGAATTTGGTTGAAACGGACTAACTCAGACTCAAGTCAAGCTAACCTAACCCGTTAGCTACAGTACCTAGCTTTAACGAGAAAGCTACAGTAACCTAAAATCGTGGTAACTATAGCGTTACTGTAGCACACAGCCCGCCGTCTTCTTCCTTGTTGTTTTTTGCATTTTTCTTTGTTTTTCGTTGCCTTTTTTTAGGAAGCTCGGATTTCTTCCTTCTAAGTTGATTCCCGGATTCCAGAGAGCAACCACGACGCTTGTTTGGCAGCAATTGATGGTAAATTCATCCGGTGGGGGTTTCACCGGAGGAGCTTATTCCGCCACAAAATTCCAGCCAATGCCTTAGATTTGATCCACCGGAGCATTCAAGAACATTAGGAGGGATTCTCCGAAGGTTTTTGATGATTCCTGAATGACAACCCTAGATTACTATGTGTCACGAGTAGGGTTGCAAATTAGAATTTATAAATTTATCGAAAACCCATAATAAATTCAAATAAATGAAGTATAGGAGTCTCGAGTCGTATTTTTCTAAGGACTAGTAGACAATTGCGTGAATTGAGCTTTCGATGTCGTTCTTTTTGGGGTTTTCTATAAAAATGGGGTTTTGGTGTTTTGTTGACATTTTCAAATGAAATGCAATGCAAAATCAGTGAATAAATGAGGAATGTAAATTACTAGCCTAAAATGCAACTATTTAAGCAAGTTATGAAATAAACCCTAATTCAAGCTCCATGAATTTCGCAATTCAATAGCACAATGAATCAGAGATAGGAATGGATGCAAGGAATCGAAACACCATGAATTTGTCGAACTAATCAACTAAACTATGAAGTGTAATTAAAACATTCAAACTAAGCTCACTAATTCTAATTAACTTGAAACGGATTGGCACGCAACAGTAAAATTGGCACGAAACAGTTGAAGTTGGCAAATGACTAAAATTAGCACTCTATGCAGCTAACAAAACCCAATATAACCCAACACTTGAGCTGATCAAACCTAAAATGTGATACTGATACAGAACAGTGTAAGGAAATCAGAAATCAGTGATTTAGGATTTACCTAAGGGAAAATCAGAAAGAAACTCAGCAAGAAACTACTCAAACAAACTAAGATAAGCAATGCTTGATGATGTATTAACCAAACAAATGAATTCAAGCTCCGTGAAACCGATCTAATGAAACAAGATTCAGAATTTTGAATTACAGAAACTGTAACATGCAGAAATCAGAAACAAAATCACATCCTCCTTCCCTTCTCCGATTGTTCCTCCTCAACTGGGTGTCAAGCAGCTTCACTGATCCCTTGGAAGCTTGAAGATGGTCTCCAGAGGTGTTTGCTCGCTGCCAGCACCGTGAATTGCCCGGAAAAACCCTTTCCGGCCAAAACAGCAAGCTGCACAGTCGCTTTTCCGATGACAAACTGGATTTCCTATCTTGCGCGTGCTCCGGTCGGATTGATGATGATATAGGGAGTTTCCACGATCCTAGGAGAACCCCTCGAAGGAATCACGACGTCGGATGGTGCTGCGGATGGCCGGAACGCGCGAAAATAGGGATTTGGCCGCCGGTGAAACCCTCGCCGTCGCGCCAAATCCAGCTGCCTGAATATACCCAATCGGCCGGCTTTAGCTTCTTCAGAGATCAAGGAGTTCAATGGAGGAAGTTTGGGTGGACGGGAGCTCCCCTACGCGTACGTCGCCGAGCAGAGCAAGCTTCCGCGGGACGATGAACAGTAGCGGCTCACTGTTCATCCGATTAAAGGCTAGGTTTTATACGGCCAATTAATTGATTAATCCCAGCCGTCCGATCTTGATCTGATGGCCAGGACTGATCCAGGGCTTTAGGGCAGCTTAGGGTTTGTGAAAAATTCAAGAATTTTGATCGGGCTCGATCTAGGTCATGTCCTCCATGTTGGCTTGATCAATTTGGCAAATTTGACTCGATTTGACCGCGATTGAGCTCGAGTTGGGTCCGATTTAGCCCTAAAATCAATTAAAATCTAATTAATGCCAAAAATTCACCATTAAATCATAAAAATTATATCAAGCCTCAAATCATGCAATATAGGACAATTAAAGTCAAATCGATCCATTTTATAATTTATTTTAATGTAAAAACCCAAAATTGAATCAGTTTAAATCATAAAAACCCTAAGTCATCACTAAACTTCAATGTGCTAGCGATTCAAGGGATTTCCAGCTGGAACCTTAAATCTTCGTTTCAACTCTGTTCGGCGCGTTTCAGAGGGTTTCTGAGCTGCGTTTCATCAAGGTTGATTCGGAGCAAGCCGAGCTTGGTTCGTGAGAAGCTAATCTGGGATTTTTGGTCTCTTGATCAGTTCTTGTGTGACGGCAAGAAGAAATTGATTTGAAGGGAGAATCTGAGCTGCATTTCATTTCTGTTTTATTATTCCTGCATTTGTTTCTGAACATTGTTAACAGATCTGTGTCAAGACTTCTTTTTCATTCAATTTGTTTGGTTATGAACTATAGTTTGCATTGTTTGTTTTGATAGGTTTTCGTGATTCCTTAGTTGAGTTACTTGATTCCATTTAGTGCAACCATTCGGCTGAAGCAAGTTCAAGTGATACTATCTGATTCTGAATTTTACTGTTCCGTATCAAGGAATCAGATTTTGTATCAGATTTGCGATGGTTTAATTTCTTAGCCTAGTTCTTAAACCAATTTAAGTTTGTAGTCAATTACATTTCATTCATTTCCTTAGTTGAATTCGTATTTCCCTGATTTTAGGTTAATGTTCCATGTTACTGTTCCGTGCCAATTCGTGATATTGTTTCCTTCAATCTGTATTCATGTTTCTTGCTTGGTAGTATCAACTTCAAGAATAGGTTTCATTCCATCATTTATCATTTCATTCCAAAATCCCAAAACCCCATTCACATTCGAAAACCCCAAAAAGAACGACAATCAAAAGCTCAAATTAAGCAATTTTCTACTAGTCCTTGGAAAAACATGACTCGAGGCCCCTATACTTCATTTGTTTGAATTAATTATGGGTTTTCGATAAATTTAAAATCAATTTGCAACCCTACTCGTGACACATAGCAATCTAGGGTTGTCAAATTTTGGCGCCGTTGCCGGGGAATAACTAGTAGAAATTGTTTGATTTGAGCTTATGAATAATCTATTTTACTGTTACTTGGATCATTGTTGGGTTCTAAAATGTATGGAAATTCTTTTTATCAACAACCATTTTATCAACAATCTGAACAGCAAAATTTTTATTTGCAGGAGCCATATCAAGGTTTTCAACATGTGGATCAACAATTTCAACTTCAAAACCAGAATTTTCAGATGGGGCAATTTCAACAAGGCTTCCAACAGCCCCTAAATCAAGGTTTTCATGGCGATAATTTTCAGCAACATTCATGGAATTTTCAAGGGAATTTTCAGCATCAAAATCCTTCATTTCAAGCCCAAAATCAATGTCAATCGTCATTTTTTCAAGGATTTGGACAGATTTGTAATCAAATTCAGCAGCCCACAAATTTTCAAGTTCAACAAAATTTACATGCAAATCAAGGAAATTATGGGAGTTCTAATGGGCTCATTCAACAACTAGAAAAACTTGAGGAGAGACTGCAACAAAGCTTACAACAACAAGAAGACACTGATATTCAAAATTTTGAAAGACAGATGAGTCACATGGCTACTATTATTAGTAAGCTTCAATCCCAAGGGTCCAATCAGCCACCATCGCCACCATCTCAGTCATTTCTGAATCCATTAGAGGATGAGAGCGTTATGGTATTCCGACGTGATAAAACTATTCCAGAATCGAGACTTCAGACACCTATCTCAGTTTCTGATCAAGACATGGAGCATAAACCACAAAGAGAATCAAATCCTTCAGAGCCAGTGTCAGTCTTCATTGCTGAGAACCTGGAGGAAGCTGATATGGAAAATGATCAAATGGGTGTAGGGGATTGCACTGAGCCCCAGGGACCACCACTATTGATAGAGGATTCAGAGGAGAGATATTTAAGTGTAGGGGATTGCATGGAGGCAATACCCCACTTCCTAGTATATCACTTCCCTCATTCGAGGAGGATTAGTATACATTCACTTATTTGATGCTTCAGAGCAGGAATCCTCATTCAGAAAATAAGGAGGATGAAGTTGTGGAGCCACACAGTCAGCAATTAGGGCTTATTTGTGATCACTCCAGTATTTGTCATGCTTCAGGTACCTCCTATTCATCCATGGTTAGTATTCATGCCCATCATTCAGAAAATGTCATAGAGGTACCAATTTTTGATTTTGTTGGATGTGAGTCATTTCTTTATGCATGCCCTACACAGTTTGATATTGTTATTTCTATTTTTTCTTACTCCACATGCGTGTGGAAGATGGGTTCTTTCTTTGGCCTTGCAGATTTATTTGAAACATCAGATTGTACACTTCCATTGTTGATAAAGTCTCCATTAATGCTGAACAAGGCCCCAACAATTCAAGCAACAATCGAGCTTCCAATGTGGGTGCTCCATCTGAATCATCTCCGACCACCAGAGAGAGATACCATCCAAGGAGGTGAAGAATTTCCAGGAGGAAGCAACTCAGCACATTCATGACCATATTTTTGTTCTAAAGTTGCTTTGCTTAAACTCTCCCCGATCCATTCCATTACCGGCGTGGATTTTATTGCTGAATCGTCTACAACCGCCAGGACTCAGGGGAGTTTGTTCCAACTTTGCACTTTATTTTCATTGTTAATACCATGCTTAGTTTTTATTTTGCATTTTCAGTTTAAATCAGTAATAAAAATCATTTTCATGAGCATTTTAGTTTGAAATAAAATTTTGAAGTTCTTTGCATGCATGGTTTAGGGTAGGGAATAAATGTATCCCCCTAGGACTTCTTTACATCATGTTAGAAGCTCTTGAAAGAGAGTTAAATTTGATTGATTATTCTAGGAATTTAAGTCCATGGATGAACACTTTTGAACGCTTGGAATGACCCTTAGCAATGGAACCTAGAATGATGAAATTGAGAAAATGTGATTTTTCTACCTAGTGAGGTTAACCATTTTATGTGATGCACTTAAGTGATTGCCAATCTAGAACTTGCTTGTAATCTTTCAAGGCTACAATATCTATGATGGGTCCACATTTATTTAGGTTTAAAAAAAAAATTCCCCCATAAACCATACAACTTCATGTTTCATCCATGTTTCACCATTTTCTTTAACACTTTTCATCCACATTTTCAACTTAATTTTTTTATACTCTCTTGGACATGGGTATTTTTGATTGTTATTAATGTTCCTTTGCCCGAGACGGTCAATGATTTAAGTGTGGGGGAGGAGGTGTTCTTTATCATGAAAATTTTTAAAAATTTTCAAAATTGGAGCTAGTTTTCATGGAATTGATGCTACAAGGTTTTGGATGTTCAAAATTTTTGTGATTGAACCTACTACTGGGACTGAAATTGAAATGTTTCAATCAGTGAAGATTTCATTTGATATTGTTGATAAGGAAATGAAAAACAAAGAAAGAGGAAAAGAAAGAAAACCAATGTGCCAAATTGGAGTTCTTTGTGCCAATTTTGAGTAGAAGCAAGGAGTTAATGAGAATTCCAAAGAAAGCACTTAGTATATTCATCATTATTTGATGCTATGATGAAGTGGTGATGTGTGATGATATTGATGTTTGGAAACTAGTTGAAAATCAAGTATGCTCATATTGTGCCAAAGCAAAGAAGTATGTGCCAATGTTGATCCTTGGAGTTCTTTATGGAGCTGTTTTAATGGGAAATGACTGAGCTGCATTTATGGGAAGGTATTGAGTATTGAAAGCTAAAGAATTCAGAATTCTATGGTTTGAAACCAAAAGGAAAAAACAAAGAGGTGAAAGAGGTGAGAATTTGTGAGGAAGTTGTGAAAAACCGAATTACTTTGCCCGGATTGTTTTCAAGTCAATGGAATCTCATTTGAAGAAGCTGAATTGGAATGTGCAAATCGAGGAAGCAAGATCAGCAAGATCAGATTGAAAAAAAAAAAAAATCAGAAAAAAAAAGAAGAAAACAGTTTTTAAAAAAAAATGATGAGAAGCTTTGAAGTTGGGAATGTTTTACTTGGATTGATGCAACAATTCAATTGCAAAGCAATCAAAGAAGTAGGATTGTGAACTCATACACAAATCAGATCAGAAATGCAGTTACATCAGAAAAAAAATTCAGAGAAAACAGAAAAAAAAAGAGAGAAAAGAAAAGAGATGAGAAGGAATGTATCAAGGAGTTATCAAGAATCTGATCAGTTGATGAACCACAGTAAAACCTACTCCATTTCAGTTGCTTTATAAACAACAAATTCAGATTCAAACCTTCAAAGTGTTGCTGCAACAGAAAAGAAAAATCAGAACCAAAAATAGAAAAAAAAACAAAAAAAATAGTTTTTGCAGTTTTTTTTTTCAGCCATGTTCCTACAATTTTTGAGGGACTGATCCGAATTTGAATTGCACAGAACTTTGCATGGTTATTAGCATTATCAATCAAGCTTCATTATGGAAAAAGAATGGAGGCAAAACAGCAAGAAACAAGAGAGAACAAGCCAAATTTCAAATTCAATTTCAATAATTTTTGGAATTAAATGTGCCAATGATACATTGAAATTGTGGTTTCATGTGAAGTGAATTTTGGTTTCTGATGATTGGATGCTATTTCTTATCTCTTGTGAAACCTAAATGTGAAGAAATTGGGTTAGATTTCAAAGGAGAAACAAAAATGGCACATTTGGTGAGTTTTGAGGCAAAATGAAGAAAAGAAGAGAAGTTTGTATCAAGGAGGAGAATTTCAAAGATTTAGATCAGAATTTCTTCATGGATTCTAAGAACACACTTAAACAAATGGAATACAAGAGAAAGAAATCAGAAAAAGGGCAAGGGATCATTGATTAGCATTTAACTATACTCATGTCTACCACTTCCTTTGCTTTACCCTTGAAAATGCTTTTCTCTTGAATTTGTCTTTCTACATTTTATAATTCCTTTGCTTCAGTTATTGCTTCCTTAAATTTTCAGTAAGCCTAATATATGTGGATTCCAAATCAAGAATGGTGGTGGAGAGTAGAAAACAAGCAAGCCTATGGTAATGCATGAAACTTAAGTTGCTTGAGTGAGCTCCATTTCACTTTGATCATGAATTAGAATGTAGGATGAGAGCCACTGATATTATTTACTGAAAATAACCTCGTGAGATTTAGTGTGATACATTTATCTCAATTAATCATGAAGGGTGAAACTTACTATGTGGTTAACCGAGTACAAGGGTCTAATCCATGGGTTTAAGCTTTTGAGACTTTACAACTTAGATAATTCCCTTTTAATTGTTTCTAATCATGATTAAGAATGATCTAGGTGGGGGTACGATTTTAGTTTATCTTGTTGACTTGAGCGAGACGCACAAGGGTAAGTGTGGGGGAATTTGATGAGTTAGGATTTTTATGCACTTTATCGATTCAATTTTGGATTCTTGCATGAAAATAAATTGCTTAATGATTTAATTTGATTATATTTGTGATATGATGCATAATTGGATGGTTGATGATAATTTCTCATGATTTAATGGGTAATTTTGTATTAATTGAATTTGATTGGTTGTAGGGCTCAAATTGAACCAAGATCGAGCTCAACCATGATCACATCGAGCCAAAATTGACCCAATTGATCGATCCAACTTTATGAATCAAGACTCAAATGCGATTAGGATGGAACCCATGCAGAATTGAAGCCAATTTGGAGCTAAATTGAGTGAATTTGATTGAAACGGGCTAACTCAGACTCAAGTCAGGCTAACCTAACCCGTTAGCTACAGTACCTAGCTTTAACGAGAAGGATACAGTAACCTAAAAATCATGGTAACTGTAGCGTTACTGTAGCACACAGCCCGCCGTCTTCTTCCTTGCTGTTTTTTGCATTTTTTCTTCGTTTTTCGTTGCCTTTTTTTAGGAAGCTCGGATTTCTTCCTTCTAAGTTGATTCCTGGATTCCAGAGAGCAACCACGACGCTTGTTTGGCAGCAATTGATGGTAAATTCATCCGGTGGAGGTTTCGCCGGAGGAGCTTATTCCGCCATAATTTCCAGCCAATGCCTTGGATTTGATCCACCGGAGCATTCAAGAGCATCAGGAGGATTCTCCGAAGGTTTTTGATGATTCCTGAACTTCAATGTGCTAGCGATTCAAGGAATTTCCAGCTGGAACCTTAAATCTTCGTTTCAGCTCTGTTCGGCGCGTTTTAGAGGGTTTCTGAGCTGCGTTTCATTGGGGTTGATTCGGAGCAAGCCGAGCTTGGTTCGTGAGAAGCTAATATGGGATTTCTGGTCTCTTGATCAGTTCTTGTGTGACGGCAAGAAGGAATTGATTTGAAGGGAGAATCCGAGCTGCATTTCATTTCTGTTTTATTATTCCTGCATTTGTTTCTGAACATCGTTAATAGATCTGTGTCAAGACTTCTTTTTCATTCAATTTGTTTGGTTATGAACCATAGTTTGCATTGTTTGTTTTGATAGGTTTTCGTGATTCCTTAGTTGAGTTACTTGATTCCATTTAGTGCAACCATTCGGCTGAAGCAAGTTCAAGTGATACTATCTGTTTCTGAATTTTACTGTTCCGTATCAAGGAATCAGATTTGCGATGGTTTAATTTCTTAGCCTAGTTCTTAAACCAATTTGAGTTTGTAGTCAATTACATTTCATTCATTTCCTTAGTTGAATTCGTATTTCCCTGATTTTAGGTTAATGTTCCATGTTATTGTTCCATGCCAATTCGTGATATTGTTTCCTTCAATCTGTATTCATGTTTCTTGCTTGGTAGTATCAGCTTCAAGAATAGGTTTCATTCCATCATTTATCATTTCATTCCAAAATCCCAAAACCCCATTCACATTCGAAAACCCCAAAAAGAACGACAATCAAAAGCTCAAATTAAGCGATTTTCTACTAACCTTGGAAAAACACGACTCGAGGTCCCTATATTTGATTTGTTTGAATTAATTGTGGGTTTTTGATATTTAAAATCAATTTGCAACCCTACTCGTGACACATAGCAATCTAGGGTTGTCAACAATACCAAGTCAATATAAAAATATGAATAAATCTAATAATTTATTCAAAAGGATAATTATTAATAAATCTAATGACTTTATCTAAATTAATAACAAATCTAATAACATATTCTAAAAGATAATATTTTGAAGGGGCTATTTGAATAAGTCTATCTTGGGATCGTACCATTCCACCGTCCTTCAAAATAACCTTGTCCTCAAGGTTGATCTTTTTCTTCTTTTTTTCTTTCGATGATTTGTATAAAATAGCTATTTATTTTGCACTGATTGAAATCTCCTTTTGACGAAGACAGATGACCATTTATAATTCCTTCTTAAACTTGAAATTTTCCTTTTGGTCTTCATTGAAAATTTATGAGCATGCCAATACTTTCTTTTTCTTTGTTTAGCCTTGCATCGGTTCTTGACTCCATGATTTATCGGATGTTGTTGGAGATGACAGGGCATAATTGCTTCGTTCACTAAAATGATAGAAGTAGAGATTGTTGTAGATCCAATGACTTCAATTACGGGTGTCACAGAATTTAACTCCTCATATATATTGTCTCTGTAACTATCTCGTTGTTGTTCAATGAATTCTCTTTCCTTTATTGTTTGTGGAGGTTGTAATTCTTTTGATACACGAATTGATTTTATCATAATGACATCTTGTCTTTTATTGACACTTTCTTGTATTTTTTCTTCATTGATATCATCTTTTTCTTTTGGATCCTCTATTGGTCCTTTCATCAATATTCTCCTTTGTGTATATTGATGACTTCGGTGCCACTCATCATTTCTTCGTGCTTCCTCATTGACTTTCTCTTCTTGAATTCGTGCAAAGGATAATGCAGCTTTTACAGTGTGAGGATAATACGTCTTCACCTCTTTTTGGATGTCAAGATGAAGTCCTTCAATAAAAGTATTTAGCAATCTCCGTGACTTCGATGCCACGTCTTCACCTCTTTTTGGATGTCAAGATACTCCATGCAGCGTCTCTGTCTGAGGTTCAGTTCTTTCTGGGTGAACAGATACTTCAAACTCTTTTAATCTGTAAAAATCTCGAAGGAAACTCCGTATAGATAGTGTCGCCAAATCTTCAGAGCGAAGATAATAGCGGCAAGCTCCAAATCATGCACAAAGTAGTTCTTCTCGTGTTCTTTCAACTGACGAGAAGGATAAGCGACTACCCGATCACACTGCATCAATACCGCACCTAGTCCCTGGAATGATACATCGGTGTAAAGTGTGAATCCATCTTCGCCAGAAGGAATCACTCGAATCGGAGTGCTCATTAACCGCTGCTTAAGATCTTGGAAGCTAGTCTCGCAGACCTCTGACCAGACGAACTTCGCTCCCTTTTTGGTTAGACAAGTCAGTGGTGTAGTAAGACCGAGAAACCCTCAATAAATCTCTGATAATATCCTACTAAACCAAGAAAACTACGGACCTCCTGAACTATCTTCGGCTGCTGCCAACCAATAACAGCCTTGATCTTCTGAGGATCAACAGAAATCCCTCTGCTAGATACAATGTGTCCGAGAAATCCCACCGATGATAACCAGAAAGCACACTTGCTGAACTTTACGTACAGCTGCTCCCGACATAATGTCTCGAGTACAATGCGGAGATGCTGCTCGTGCTCTACCTCTGAACGAAAATATATCAGAATATCATCGATAAAAACAATGACGAACCGATTTAGATACTCCAAGAAAATCCAGTTCATCAGATCCATAAATACGGCCGGAGCATTGGCGAGACCGAACGACATCTTCAAAAACTCATAGTGTCCGTACCGAGTGCGAAAAGTTGTCTTCTGGACATCCTCGTCTTGTACTCCGAGCTGATGATAACCAGATCGTAAATCATTCTTAGAGTATACGCATGAACCCTTCAGTTGGTCAAACAAATCATCGATGCGCGACAACGGATATTTGTTCTTCATTGTTACCGCATTCAACTAGCGGTAATCGATACATAATTGCATAGATCCATCCTTCTTCTTCATAAATAGGACTGGGGCTCCCCATGGTGAAACACTCAGACGAATAAAATCCCGGTCCAATAATTCTTGTAGCTGAACTTTAAGTTCCTCCAGCTTTTTCGGTGTCATCCGATACGGAGCCTTAGACACGGGTGTCGTGCCTGGAATCACCTCAATAGTGAACTGGACTTGCCTCTGAGGTGGCAAGCCAAGAAGCTCGTTCGGAAAAACATCCTGATACTCCCGGACAATACGAACATCAGAAAGACAAGAAGTACTGTCTTCCTCTATTTGCTTCAGAAATAGTAGATAGCCTTGGAAACCATTGTCTAACATCCTCTGAGCCTGAATAGCCGAGATGATAGATAACCCATCACTCTGAGTGCTAATAAATTCCTAAGCGGATTGATCCGGAGGTCGAAAGGTAACCACTCTCACTCGGCAATCTACGTAGTATGATAAGTGGCCAACCAATCCATACCCAGAATGATATCGAATTCTGTCATATCTAGCATCTGCAAATCCACTGTAAGGGTATGACCATCAAAATCCATCGAGCATCCCTTAATCTGCTAATTTGTAGTCAACACTTCACCTGATGGTAAAGATACTACTAGACTACACGATCTAATCATTGGGATTCTACCAATTTTTCATAAAAATACTCTAGATATAAAAGAGTGAGAGCTACCAGTATCAATTAAAGTATCTGCATATATGGAATAAATAGAAACCATACCCCTGATGATCGATCCATCGGCCCGCTGCGCATTGATGAGCCCTAAATTGAGTGTCACGATAGGGCTCCAAATTAGAATTTATATTATCGAAAACCCACGAGAAATACAAACAAATGTAATATAGGGGCCACGAGTCGTATTTTTCCAAGGACTAGTAGAAACTTGTTTAATTCGAGCTTACGTGTCGTGTTTTTGGGTTTTTGAATATAAAATGGGGGTTTTGGTATTTTCGGAATGAAATGAAAATAAAGAATGCAATGATTTAAATGGATACAAATCTAATGCTGGTTGAAATCAAAATACACTGAATAAAATCCTAACAGTAATCTCACTGCAGTAATGAAAAACTATAAGAAACCTTACTATTAAAAGCAGAAACTAAACCTAAATTGAATCTAAGTGGATTTCTGTTTAAAGGATGCAAGCAATGACTAAAACACTACAATAAACTGAACTATTCAACAAACCTAAAAGGCAATCAAAAAGCTTAAACCTAGTTATCTAGCTTCTGGAGATTTGGCACGGAACAGAACAGTGCCAATTGGCACGAAGCAGGAAAGTCTAGGGAGAAATTAGCAAATGGAAATCACGAAACTAATCAACTTGATACTAGAATATCCCCAAAACAACTTAACTAACAAGATTATTTAACCACACGAACTCAATTGAAGGGTTGAATAGCAGGTTGATTAACTACCGATTGAAATCAGAACAAAAAAAGAAACTTCAGAACTCAGAAATTGCAAAACAGAAACTTGAGATTCCCTTTCCCTCTACCTCCTTGTTTCTTGGTTGTCTGCCATTCTTGCTCTATAATGTTGTAATACTTTAACACATGTTGCTCTTTCTTATCCAAGATAATATCAAAATGTTTAGAACAAAATTATCTCTTCTTGATATCTTATTTATATATATATATATATATATTCTAGTTTAATTCCACCATTTATGGAAATGGTTGTTTTTATATACTTTTGTTATATTAACAAGTAATTTTGCCACAGTGGCCTTCTATAGTTGAAGTTGCAGATACACGTGAATTACCTCCAGCTCTAATTGAAAGATATAATGCATCTGGTGGTGAAGGAACAGCCATTTGTGGAATTTTCCCAGAGATTCGAAGAGCTTGGGCTTCAGTTGATGATTCTCTGTTCCTTTGGCGTTTTGATAAATGGTATATGCCATGGTTTAATCTTTTTGGGATTGGCCATTGTTTCGAAAATTCTCTGCATATTCCTCTTATTCAACTGCATAAGCTTATACCATGAGGAACTGCATAACATCCTTTTATGGTCTTGTAAGGATTGTGTGGGTTAAACCAGTTTCGATTTTCTTAAATTCAAAATCACATTGTTTGATAAAATCAATCTCACTAAATAGAGAGAAACTAGAAGCGTATTCTATGTATTTTTGAGGTCAATATATAATTTTTGTGCTTATATGGATTGCATCAGCCATCGATATATGTGTGTGTCTTGCATTATATGTAATTGCTTTGGTTCATATGAAAAAAAATTAAATAAAAATTAATTGTTGAGGATGATAAATTTAACTATTTAAGTCATAAACGTAAGGTTTACATTGACTGATGAAGTTGTTTAATGTGATGTATTTTATAGATGCATGTTTAGCTTTTTAACATGTGATATTAATAATTATTGTGGATATAACTAAGTTCCCAAAAACATGGATGCATGTGTCTGTGTACCATATATATCAATGACAATTTGCTTTGTGTGGCGTTAACTATGCCATAAAATTATATTAGATATCATTAAACCAATTATATATATATATATTAAAATAACTTTATAAGGTGTAAGATCAACTAAATAATTAAGTTACATAAAATTAAAGATTAATATTTTTTTAAATGAATTATATATATCATGCTGAATCACTTTTTCTCTTATCTTTTGTTAATTGTGTTTTGGGTTGGGTCAGATCACATTGTGTTGGCAGGTTGTGTCTAATTTTGCTAGCTTTACACGTGTTATGCAATAGCTCAATCCTCCATATCACTTGTTATGCTTTTGAAATATTGGGTTGGCTATTCAAAGAATGTCTAATGTTCTTTTACTGATTGTATTTGAATATGCCTATATTTCATATCATTTCAACCTATTTTCTCTTATTTTATTATCTAGTAGAGGTACACATAATTGCAAGTCCTTTCGAGTAACTCAGCACATTTGTCTTCACATTTCAACCTCTGCTGCAATAACCTTCCGTGTGTTATTTTTTAATAGTTCAATAACTCTGATTTATACAATATGGTGATTGTACCACAATCTTATAATTTTTTCCATTTAGCACATTCAATGTGTCTTTCTAAGATGAGAGAAACAGAGTGATTTTCTTTTGAAAAGACAGCCAAAATGGACTGCTGCAGACTTGTTTTTCTTCATCTCGCTATAAAAATTATCGAATTCTCTTGTTTCATTTCCTTACTTGCTCACTTGCCTTCACATAAGGATTAATGGTTTAGGAGACAGGCAATGTTTCAAATTTATTTTTGCACAGCACTTAATAGAGGCAAATCTGCTGCTGTTGTGCCAATATTTCTGCTGCTGATACATGGTGCTTCTAATGGTGTGATGATATTCTGTTGCTGTTGGAGGATATTCTGTTGTGATGATATTTCTACTGCTGTTGTGATGATATTTCTGCTGCTGTTGCCTTGAAACCTTTGTTATGCATCTTTGACTGTTATGGAGCTTATATGTTGGAAGTTGTAAATTGAATTTGTGTTATGAACTTGTATAAGTTGTATGTTATCGATATGTTATGAACCTGCTGTAAGAATGGTTTTTGTGTGAATATAAGTTGTATGTTTTGTACCTCTGATTGAGTAAATTTTGTAGCCAATAGTTTTGTATTTACAAAATATATTAATTCTTATTTACTACTAAAAAAAATCAAAAGACAACGCTTTTAAAAACGTTGCAAAAACCCAACCAATTTGTAAAACAATTACAACGCTTTTTAACCGTTGCAAAATGTGTTGTCATACCTATTAAAAACAACGTTTTTAAAGCGTTGCAAAAAACGTTGTAATATTTACAACGCTTTTTCTGCGTTGCGAAGGTGTTGTCGATGTTAACAAAGACAACGCTTTTTAAGCGTTGTCGTTGAGGGACCCCTTTTACAACAGGGCATCTTACAACGCTTTTTACCCCACAAAGACAACGCGTTTTTCGCGTTGTCTATTAACAAAATTCTAGTAGTGAATAACTAAGTATAGTAATGTCCTTGAGTAGTAGGTTCATATCTATATCAATCGATTGGTTGAATCGATAGTGAGATGATATAGAGAACACTACTCTAAAGCATTCCTAGTCAAGTATTAACATTCAAGGACAATGTTAATACGTTGAGACTAGCATGTAGGTCAACATGATGACTTGATCTCACAAGTCATGGATATGAGATATCAAGTTGACACATGGGTATGCATTGGAGAATGTATACTGAATGACCCGCCATGAGAAAGTATCATGGATCGTTATATGAGTGTCATATACTTTCTCATGTGGCTATTAGTATGACTATTAGTCCTTAGACCTGAAGTCACCATGGTTCCCAACATAAGGAGTTACATACTTTGGCTTCGTCAAACGTCACCCGTAACTGGGTGGACTATAAAGGCGATTACTGGGTATGTAACAAATTATGTAGTGGGATGTGAGTGATGTAGATGGGATCTATCCCTCCTATATGACGGGAGTGATATCTTAGTTCTTGATAGAGTGAGACCACTAAAGTGCATGGCCATGCCCAAATGAGTCAACATGAGATGTTGAGCTCGTTTGATTGAGTGAGTCTACTTGGAGTTCAAGACATAGATTGATTAGAGGATGACACGGTCTATGCCTCGGTTTAATCAATCTTGATATCAAGGATAGAAGGACATGGTCACATATTGTGAGAGTCACAATTAGTAGTCACAAGGTGATGTTGGATCTCAACATTCTTGTAGCTTGGGTAGTAGTGATGTGTTGCTAGATACCGCTCACTACTTATGCACCTAAATGAGTTTAGGGCATTGCCAACGTTACAAGAACCTATAGGGTCACACTCAAAGGGCAATTAGGTGGAAATTAGGTTCATGTGATGAACCAAGAGGATTAGATTCATGTGATGAATCAAGTTGGGTTAGGTGTAATCCAAACTAGACTAGTGGATTTGATTTGATCAATTTTGGGAGATTAGAAGTCAAGTTTGACTTGACTTGAGAAGGAGAAATTTTGGGAGTCAAGTTTGACTTGACTTTGTGCCATGTCATCATAAATGTTGACTTGACTTTTTGCCATGTCATCATCTATGTTGACTTGACTCATGCCACCTCATGGTCAATGCTTGACTTGACCATTTGACTTTGAGATGAGGTGGCATAAGTGATGGCCAATGGTGAGCCTCCACATCATCATGGATGCCACCTCATGGGAGGTTACAAGTGAGGTTTGTAACTCATGGGGGTTAAAAGCTTTTTAATGGGATTAATTGGTTTTTAAATGGCATGATGTGGCCCACCACAAGAGGAAGAAAAAGGGGTGGTTTCTTCCTTAACGTGAACTTCACATTTGCTTCTTCTCTCCTTGGCTTTTCTCCCTCTCCTTCTCCTCTCATTGGCTGAAACTTTCTAAGGTGCTAGCACACCTTGAGTTTTGGTTTTTCCACATATTTGTCCGAGTGGATACCATAGAGGAGACTACACGTGTAGCTCTTGAGATCCGACTCCATCGTGGACGAGCGGGATACGCGAAGGGCACGCATCGAGGGTAACGATCTCGTCTTGTAGATCTAATGTAGATCTAGGTATTTAAACATGTGCATGAACGTATTTTATGTTTTATCTTCGCACGGATCCAATGGCAAGGGTGTTCCACTTGAGGTTTCCGCAACGCAAAAAGCGATTTTTGCGGCTCGGAAAACCCAACACATCTCACAGCAGGTGTATTTGCCTTATTTCGTATGTTTTATTGGATTGCATTGGATAGTGGTTTTGATGCTTACATTCGTGTTGTACGAATTTGGATCTAGCGTTTATGTTTCGTATGTATGGACATGGATATTGATATGAGTCCATTGTGTCGTTTATGTTTTCGTAGAATTTATCGTTGTTTTGTTGCGATGTTTTATGGTTTATATGTGTTGTAGTTGTGGTGATGCGGTTGTGGTAGTATATTATGTTACGTGCATGTGTTGGCGTAGTTATGGCCGGGTGGGCCTTTGTTCAGGTTGTTTAGTGCTATAAACACATGTAATATATTGTTGAGTGGTCATGTAGACCCTACAATTTTATGTATTCAGGAAAGTTGGATTGTTACAGGGGAAATGCTGCCGAAATTTTTCAGACGATCGTCTCCCGGGACGTAACAAATTAATAATAATTATTACAACACACACATGCATAGTCTCGAAATAACAAATACAAGACATGGTAGGAATTTAAAATTTTTTTATAGAATAATAAATTATTCTACGCTTACCTATCTATGACGCTAAGCGAGAAGGGCCTCAATCGTATGGTCCTCGTCGGAGTCCTGCCTCTACTGGTGGTCCACGGAAGTGATCTTTAGGATGACTTTCAAAGCCTCAAGTCACGTCACAGTCTTCGGTACTAGTCGACGAGCAATAAGGCTGATATGAGAGAAAATCCTAATATCGAAAACACACAATAACACACATCGCGATCATTTCCGAGGCTTTCTTTCTATAGCCGGGAATCAAATTTCGGACAATAAAGAAATAAGTAAAAGGGACCAGAATAGTTTTCGAAGAATGAAAAACGCCGTAGGCACACGAGCGCAAGGAAGGCGGCGGTGGAGCCAGAAACATGGTGAATTCGTTCGTCCATTCCGTCGGACGCGAGCGTCGCACGAGAAGAAGAACTGGCATGCCAGAAATCACGAGTGTGGGTTGGGTTGGGTCGGGAGAAAAAAGAAAAAAACTAGGTTTTTATGGTTGAACCGGTTAGGGTTGAACCGGGTCTGGGCTGAACCGGACCTGGCCTACTGTAGCAGACCGATTCGCTTTTGGTTCGCTTGGTTCAATGACCAAACGATCTTCGCTTTGATCCAAACTAGTATTGTTTGATTCATCTTCATAAGACAAATCTTCACATCCCTTTTATTTTTCCAAAATAATTTTCATTATAAACCAAACCAAGTTGGTTCAACATCAAATTACTCGGTTCAAAAACCAAGTCTTCTCTGATTTAAACCAAATCAATTTTGCTTGTTGTTTGGCCCAACCAAACTAACATTCTCTCTATCTGAGAATCAAATTCTCAAACTCATTTAAAGTCCTTCAAAAAACTTCTAATGTGTGTGACCCAATAGATTTTCGATTATGTTAATCGTCTATAATTGACCATTAATTACGGAACGATCATGAGTAACACCTAGTAGTACATCATGATCCTCAATTAATCAAAAAATTGTTTTCATGCACATGTCAGGTGGAAGATTATACGGAGTTATAATAATTGGCCAACAAGAATAAGTTCTTCCTGATTTACCAAATGGAGCAAATCCATCAGCACAGAGACCTAATCGAATGTTCCGAGTCTCCCTCGCAAAGTCAGGATATGTTCTATCAAAATTTTTCCACTGTTGTTGACTCCTTTTGGTAGGCTTGTATCTATCTTGATTACAAAATTTACAAACTTCTGCATTTTCATCATCGCCCCAATATAACATACACCCATCTCTACAAACATCAATTCTTTCCACTGGAAGACCTAAGTCTTTGACGAGTTTCTTCATATCATAATAATCGTTGGGCATTATGTGGTCACGTGGCAATGTCTCTCCCATAACTTGAAGAATGTTATTAAAACAATCTTCAGACACATTGTGTTCTGCTTTGATATTCAACATTCTTGTTGTAACAGAGAGTTTACTGTGATTGTCACAGCCAGCCCACAATGGTTCATCTGCAGCACTCAATAATTCTTGAAATTTGAGATATGATTGATTATTCAAATTATCACCATCTCCTGGTAATTGTGTCGCCTCCGACGGTGATACATAAGCATAAGGAGCATACATTTGTTCGACCATTGGAGGATGACTATAACTTGGACCACTATGATATGGAGGAAGACTAGAAGGTTGTTCAGTAAATAAATTCTGGGCCGCTGCATCTGTTACCATCCTCTGATATGGATTCAAATTCTCATAGTAACTCTGATGCCCCATGGCTGAGTACTGAATATTTTGCTCATACTCCGCATCAGATATGAACGGTTCACCATGAGAAGTCCAATTATAATAATTTGGTGTGAAACCAAATCTACACAGATGTTCTCGTACTTTATCAAGGTAAATTCTTATTATACATCCAACTTCGTGCATTCCACATTTTTCCTGAACCCACAAATTTGCAGATATCCTTTCATGAAGGTCCTTCCAGCGAAAGTTTTTTATAGGTATGTTGAGGGGATGGAAATCAGATGTATGGCAGCGTTTATGGCAACATAGTCTTTTAGTATAAGTGGGAGATTGTTGGGATGAGTATTGTCTTTGTGCCGCCGGCCCTAATGGATTTAGAAGCAAATAGAAGTTGTGTTTTTGCCTCTCCCTATCCTCCCCTTTTATAGCTTTGCCATCATAGAAATTTTAGGAAAAAATAATGGAATTAGCATAATTTTGTTGTATAACAAAAGTTATCACAATTTTGTTGTGATAACAGTGGTGTAGTAGCAAACTCGAAGGAACCATGAGCCCATAAGCAAGTAAACACATCGAGCGCATGTATCACCTAATACGAGACATTGTAAAGCAAGGAAAAGTTGTTGTCGCCAAGATCACATCAGTAGATAACCTGACAGATCCTTTCATGAAGGACCTTCCAGCAAAAGCCTTTTGATAGGTATGTTGAGGGGATGGAGAATCAGATGTATGACAGCGTTTATGGCAATATAGTCTTTTAGTATAAGTGGGAGATTATTGGGATGAGTATTGTCTTTGTGCCGCTAGCCCTAATGGGTTTAGAAGCAAATAGAAGTTGTGTTTTTATCTCTCCCTATCCTCCCCTTTTATAACTTTGCCATTATAGAAATTTTAGGAAAAAATAATGGAATTAGCATAATTTTGTTGTATAACAAAATTTATATAATTTTGTTGGATAGTAAAATTTTAACAAAATTTTATTGGATAATAAAATTTAATAAAATTTTGTTGGATAACAAAATTAACATAATTCTATTTAGAATTAATCCGAATTCTGTTAACTAAATTCTTAATAGAATTCTAGATAGAATTCTAACCGAATTCTTAACAGAATTCTAACAGAATCTCATGGGTGGATACGAGACTTAATCCAGAGGCTACAACAGGGACCTAGAAGAGAAATTGATTTAGGCCTCCTGATGGGCTTGGGCTTCCTGTGTGTCTCCCTGAACACCCAACTCAAGTCCATCAATAATAACTCATACCATTAAAGGGTTATTATTGAACTACCGCACCAATTCTATATTACTAATATGAGCTCCTTCTTATCATGAGTGCATTAATCTTCCTGTGTTTAAGATATCGTATGTCCGTCAATTAATTGAATTACTGACAACTCAATTAATTAACTTCTGAATCCAAGAGTAGTACCACTCAACTTTATTATCATGCGGACTAAGTCCACCTGTAGGATTTACATGATAATTGTTATGAGCTCCTCAAGGGGACATCATCAGCCTAAATATTAGGACACAGATTCCTTCTATAATCAACAACACACCATATACATAACATTATCTCCCAACTCATGGGGCCTTTTGATTTAATGAATAAATCTCACCCTTTGATGAATTAAAGAAATAAATACTAAGTATATGTGCTTGTTATTATATAGGGATTAAGAGCATGCACATCTATAATAACAGAGGTCTAGTTCGATTATATAGTCAGTATAAATCGAACGGCCTTAAATGGTCCTGCTCAATACACATAAAGTGTACTAGTGTAATTTTATAGTCAAAATAAACTAATACCAATTACACTACAACCATTCCAATGGTTGTCCAAGTCCATCTTGGTTGTGAGATACTATTTATAATTTATAAGGAACTGATAACATGATCTTCTGTGTGATACCACACACCATGTTATCTACAATATAAATTAAGTGGACAACTGTATTAACATATATCAGAATATAAAATACAAATATTTGATCAAAGTGACTCTCAATTCAATATTATTGTAAAATAGATGTTTAAACAAAAAGCTAGGCTTATAGTATATATCCCAACAATACTTAATAGCAAAAAAATTTGAGAAATTAGAAGTCTGAACTAAAAAGAAAGTACTATGATCCTAAATTATCAATTTAAATTCTTTTATAACAAAGAGATGAAAGAGCTCATGCTGAATAATATATGAGACTAATTACTTTTTAAAATAAAAAATCAAATGTATATAATATTTTATTTATTTAGAATATATAATTTGATGCAAATATTAATAGACTTTTATTTTATGTATTATATATAATTTAATATATTAGAAAAGAAGTGAAAAAAATAAAGATGCTAGAATGCAAAGATAATAAATCAGACCACTGGAAGGACATCTTTTGCTCAAGTACAATAAAAATTGATAATTCTTTTTATTCATGTTATAATTTTATATGTGTTTGAATGTAGAAACTAGTTACCAAATATATTTTCATGTAAACGAAAAGGGGCATCCTCTAACATGACTTGAATTACTTCATGTCTATTTTGCTCATGCCGATGGAAGTCCCTCAAGTAATATTGTAGAAGAAAGATTGGTAAACTATGTTTTATACTCTTTAATTATATTAATTTAAAGTATTTTTTAATTATTATTATGTATTAAATAAATATTAATATGTCATATGTTGATAAGGCTGCAATAAAAGAACTAGTAAATCAATTTCCTAAAAATTGTAATGATCAAGTGAGTCAGAATGATATATTTGCTCAAATCATTATATCGGATAGACTTGATGAGTGTGTATGCTTGGTGATGGTGTTAGCTCATTTGATTTATGGGGAGTAGTTCCTAGCCGTGACACATGCAATCAACTAGTAATGAAATAGAAAGCAAAGTTAGAAAAGATGAATGAGTAAATTAAAAAGTAAGATCAACATATTGCAACATATTTAATGTGCAAGTTGAGTAAGATGTGTCCGGCCAAGCTAGGCTAAGCAAGCTAATTAGTTCAGTCAATCTAGTCAAATTGAATAGGTTTGTCAATCGAAGCAGATTAATCAACAAGATCACTTTAGTCAGCGTGATTAGTTTAGGCAAGACCAATCAACTTGGATGGATCGGTTGGGCTAGATGAGACATTCCATTCAGGTATGCCATATGGGTTGATCGATCAAAACATGACAATCAATCTCAATAGGTCAATTGGGCCATACAAGCCAATTGATCTAGGCATATTAGTCAGACTAGATGAGGTAGTCGGTCTAGTTTGATCAGATTGATTGGTTCCAAGAGAATTAGTCAAATTGATTAGTATATGCAAGTTGGTCATGTCAATTAGGCTGGATAATTTAAAAATAGTTGGCCAAACTTAGTTAGGTTGACAAACCCAATTTAGGATTTAGGGAGATTTTTTTCTGTGTCCCAAACACACACAAACAAAAAATAATTTACTTTCTCTAAAAAAAATCTTAAAAGAATATTTTCTACAAACAAATTATTTTCAACAAATAAATGAAATGTTAATATTTTTAAAATTTGCTAACTTATTAATATTTATTTTAATCATAATTTAAAAGTTCCTATCATATTGGATAATATGATTGAAGTGGATTATTGAAATATTATGTTGATTGACATCAGTACTTTCTTATGTGGTGTCATTTCTGCATAAATGGTATAGTGCCCTTTTAGCACTTATTGTAAAAGATAAATCGTTATCTCAGTGGCCTCTTCAAGATGACCTCACACTTCTTGAAAGGGTTAATAGTAACAGTAACACTTACAAGAGGATGAGACAACTAATGAAGTATTTTATACCCATTGAAAATCGATCATAAATCTATTAATAATAACATTCATATAGAAATCATATATGCCAACCTGTGGAGATGTCATTTTAGCACTTATGCATTCACACTCTTCTGTAAAAAGGTAGAATCCGTCATCTTAGCGGTCCCACATAATCGGCCCCACGACCATTTGTGAGGAGATAAATCAAGAAACTGCAGTTGGTCACAACGCAGGAGGATATTACCTAGCTTCACCAACTTCGCCAGGATTCGAACTCTTGCCCTCTTCTACAAGTCGATTGCGTTGTAACCAACTCAACTATGCCTCGGGGCACATATGCATTCACATTCTATCATAAATGTATACGATATGTGCCAAAATTAATTTAAATAATTATTATTTTTCTTTATATTTTATTTTTTCAACATTTTCAATTCAAGTGATTTATCTAATTCAATAATTAAGTTAAATGAAAAATAATTATACTAGTAAAATATATGAATTCATTTTTAATAAACACTTAGAAAATAAATTAAATAAATTTTTATTTAATTATTGATTGATACTGAGTTATTAAAAGCAAGAAAAAAATCTACATAAAAGAGTATTAAATAAGTAAAACTCTTGTAAATTTATATTAGCCAAATAGAGGTCATGGAAGCGTGAGTGAAATTAAGAATTAAAATTTTAAATACTTATATTGATATAAATGGATATAAAAAAAGAGAAAATAACATTTATAGAATAACTTATTGGATAAATGTGAATGAAAAAGAGATTTCATTATTAATGAGATCACACATTGAAAATTTTATAGTTTTATGGCTGGTTTATATTGAATCACCCAATGAATATTATGAATACATATGGGGAGAGACTTTTTCTCAGATATGGGTCCGTAGGGAATGCAAATCTAGGGCCTGAATTGCACTGAACTGAGATGACTCATGTGTTAGCACGACTATGTATATTGAATACTAGACCGATATCAACCAATGTTTTGCCACCCGAATCCTCTTTTTGCAATGTGCTCAAGTGTGTAATGGAGGATTCACCCAAACAAAAACGACAGATTCATTGCAACTAAGGGATGGAATTCCTATACAAGGAAGTCGTGACCTTTAGTAGAGGAGCAAACGCATAAACAAAAGAGACGCAAAATCCTTTCACTTTTCGTTCCCCTCGTTCTCTCTCTATCATGCACTCCGCTCGATGTTTCTATTAGTGATAGCGTTCGAGTACTAACTTAGATCTCCACGAACAATTAGTGCTTGGTTGTGTACATGATTTTATCATTGTATCCTCAGAACAAATGTCCAACGTGATTTCGAAGCACAATCAGAGAAGACGAATCTATTTTAAAAAATTGTATCGAACACAAGCCTTGATTTCTCTCTTTCCTACTTGGAGTCAATAGTTGGGCGATTTGGTCTCTCAACTTAGCGCTTAGGCAATTGCGACCCATTTAGACTCAACAGTCAGGCGACTTAGCACTCGAATTCCTGACTCGGACTTGGACTTGATAGCACTCAACGGGAGCATTCGACTGTTGGGATCGACCTAGTGCGTTGTGCGTGTTTATTCATTTCAAAAACGTATACAGCGGAAGAAAAATAAAATAATCTAAATTATTACAACATTCGCAACCACGCATGCAAGATTCAATAGAGTTTGTGTAATAGCTGAGAAATTAAAATTTTAGAATAATAAATTTATTCTACGTATACCTGACGTATGACGCTTAGCAAAAATGGCATGAACTGAATAGCTTCCTCGAAGTCTGTCTCTATCGGTGATCCATGCCAAGTTTTGTCGGGACGGCTTCTCAAGCATGAGTCGTATTGCTGGTCGCAGTACTAGTCATGAATCAACAACGGTCGATACAGAAAAATACCCTAATATCGGAAACGTACAACAACACACGTTGCTTTCATTTTTGAGATTTTCTAATGATCGTTGGTAATCTAATTTTCGATGATCTCTCAAAAGCATGATGCTGGAACCTTTCCAGTGACGATGAAGTCTTCCTAAACTTCGGACTCAGACAGCAAAACACGAGCTCCTGCAGCAAAACACGAAGTGGCAGCAAACACAACAGGGCAGCAATTCCTTGGCTAGTCGGCAGCAATTCGATCAGTGAGCAATCGAGATCGGTAGCAAACAAAAGGGGACTGGCAACAAGCAACAGCGACCACACTAGGAAGCTCCGACTGAGGTGGTTTTCCGGCGGCCGGAAAAACAAGAAACCAATAAGCTCTTCTTCTCGCGTGAACGGGCAGAAGCAGGGCAGGAAGGGGCGGCAAGAAAAGAGGCAATAACAGAGCTCTCATACCCTATTCGAGCTGCCGCTAAACTTCCTTTAAAGCCTAAAGCTTGAGATCACCGGATCTCTTTCTTCTTTTGCTCGTCGGCAGATTAGGGAAGGAGATCAAATCTCCTTCCTTTCTCGCACTAGCAGCAGCAATCAAGGAATTTCTTTCCTTCTTCGTGTGCGTGAGGGCTGGAGGAGAAGATCTACGACTTCCTTTGTGCGAGATCCGGCAACCACAAAGATCTCCTTCCTTTCTTTGCTGTCGGCGTCGGGCTGGAGGAGGTATTGCGCGCCCGCGCGATTGAGGAAGGAAGGGGGGCGAACCGGGTAGGCTTGAACCGGTTTAGGGTTTTCCTTGCGGTTCAATGCTTTAGGATTTGCATAATTTGGTTCAACTCGAATCAAGTCCAGTTCGGTTCAATTTTGGTTCACAACCAAAATATTTAATTTAGCAACCAAACGAATTTCGATTTGACCCAAATAAGTTTCGTTTGTTTCGTCTTCTCAAGACAAAGTCCGTCATGCCTTCCATTTGGCCAAAATACCTTCCTAACGAATCAAACCAAGTTGGTTCAATCTGTGGTTCAAAATCGATTTGTCTGGTTCAACAACCAGAACATTTCTGATTTTGTTTAATCCGTCTTCATAAGACGAATTCATCATTTTCTTTTGTTCGGTCTAATCGGATTTCTCTTGTTCTGAGAATCTAATTCTCAAACTCGTTTTAAGTCCTTCGAAGAAACTTGTAGTACATGTGACCCACTAGGTTTTCGGTTATATTGGTCGTCTGTAATTAATCCTTAATTTTAGATTGATCATGAGTGGCACCTAGTAGTACATCATGATCCCCAATTGACCGAAAAATCAATAATTAATTTCAGAACAAATTCTAAACCCTTCAGTAGCTTTAATGAAACGTGCCTTGTTCCTTTCACCATCTTATACCCGCTTGGTTCAAGACATGGTCTGTGTGTGTCAGCCCCTACTAGGCTGGCTATGTCACATCTAGCCTAAGCTTGCTTTCTTGTCCTGTGGATTCAAGTTACTCATACACGTGTTTAAGAATACCACATTCTTGGCATGTATTGTTTTGGCCAAAGACTTTCAGTAACAATCCAAATAAGCGCCGTAGGGTATATGTCTCTTTTACAAAGAGCGGTAAATCCTCTGTGGGTTATTCAAACACCTTCGGGTACTTCAACTTATACCCAATCATCTCAAGTCCACACCTCCTTGGAGATGCTTGCTTAAGATGTTAAAGTATAAGCTTCTGCGACCAAGATGACTTGAATACTGCAAGTCTAAGGAAACTCGCACTTAAGCTGCACTGAGATCTTTATTGACATACAGAAAGAATCACATGAAGTCTCACGGCAGGTCATTCCAATGAACTAATTACCTTTAACTAGCATCCACGTTTAACTCTCAACATCCAATGTCTCCAGCTAGTGAGAGTCACTGCTTGGTAAACCAAGGAGTATAAACATGTTAGTCTCAACAGAATCGATAACGTCTGTGTTCATCAATTCATCGACTAGGGATAGTTTCAATACTTTCATAATTACACATGTAGAGAAACTCACAGTTTGTGATCCAATCACAAATTCTCTCATGCTATGAAATGTATTGTAGACATTCAATGAACAAGTTTAAGATCCAATCAAACATATAAAAATATGCACTTAAACAGTGAATTTCTACTTATTCAATAAACAGTACAATCATAAGGCGATTGCCTTAGGACATTTTCCAAATATAACATCAACGCCCCACTCAAGAGCACTCGATGTCCTAACTCGGCACTCGGCTTCCCACTCAAGCTCGAGAAGCACTTGGGTCGCTCGGATCTAGCAACACTCTACCAGCTAAGGCACTCGGCAGCTTGAGCATTAGGCCAACTCTGTAGCTCTAGTCAGCTCGACAATACAAGGCAACTCATCCTTCCTTGCTTGGCAACTTGAGATTATTAGCTTAAGTCATCTCGATAAATAAGTCTGAATTTTATTTCAATAAATTTGAAATTCAATAAATTCTCTATAACTCTGACAAATATCTCTAATAAGATTGTGGAATATTGTCCAATATAACTAAAATGAGAGAGAGGAAGATAAGAAATCTTATCTAAAAAATGCATTAAAGATGACTACAATATGATACCAGTGAATAATAAGAAAATAAAAGAGCGAAGAAGAAGTATTTTTATTAATTTTTTAATTAAGTTTTAGATGACCAACTAAATTCAGATAATTTAAGTAGGTCAAAGGAGTATAAAATTTAAATTTTTGTTATAAAATTTAATCTTCAAAAATTAGATAGACTTTAAATGTGATGCAAAATGAAAAAGTAATTAGATCAGATGATATTTCAATCAAGGTACGAAAGTATCTAAGAAAATAAGATATTAAAGACTTATAAAATTACTCAACAGGATATTGAAAATAAGAAAAGACTAATCATTAGAGGATAAATACTCTAGTCCTCCCAATATAAATACAAAATGAAACATATAAAATTGTGAGAATTATAGTAGTATTAAGCTAATGAGCTATACAATGAAATTTTAAGAAAGAACAATAAAAAAGACTAAGTAAGAAGATCACAGTGATCAAAAATCAATTTAGATTTATACTTGAAAGATTGACATTAAAAGTTATATATCTTTTCAAGCAACTAATTGAAAAGTTTCATAAACAAAAGCAACTTACATATGATATTTGTCGACCTAGAAAAAACTTATGATAGAATATCAAAGCAAATTATATGATGAATTTTAGAAAAAAAATGTTAGTGTGACTTATATTAAAATAATTATATATATATATATATATATACTTCAAACATAATAACTAAAACTTTTCATATAAATATAGGGTTACATTAATCATCAATTCTATTTAAATTCATCCAAACAAACATTGGTAGATGCCTAAGCATATTAAGTGTCAAGACAATGTTGAAATTTTATCATTCTAACAAAGGGATCAAAACTCTTTAAATGAGTTTCTTAAAGGCTGTAAGAATTAAGTAACTTAGTGCACAATTTTTAAAGAAGTTCAAAAAAATTGTTTTGATCCTGTGCACGAGCATTGATTAAATCATCATAAATAATGTGCACAACTCATTGGTGTCGACAATGAGTGCACATGACAATCTCGTACAATGTGCCAATATATTTTTAGGATTTCCTTATTTTAATATATTTGATCAATTTGATTTTAACTTAAAGAACAAAGAAAATGTCCATGAAGTCTGTGTCTTTGAATCTCATTGAATGTCCATCTTGTTCATTAATATTGTGTTCATTTATAGCAAAATTATTTATAAAATAACTCCACATGAATAAGGTCTCAAACCATGACAACCTCAGAATGGAAGTTGACATAGAATCATTGATATAGCTAGGGGTGTCAAAAATGAATTTGATCTGTCAATCTGATTCAACCCAATAAAAAAAATCAGATTACAATTGAGGGTTTTCGAATTCGAGTTGAGGTTTTGGATTGGATTAAATTTGGATTGGATTCGGTTCGGATCTAGTTCCAAACTTAAGGTTCAAAATTATTTATAAAATAACTCCACATGAATAAGGTCTCAAATCATGATCTAACAAAAAAAATGAAGTTCAAGTTTTGGATTGAGGTTTTAGATTGGATTAAATTTGGATTGGGTTCAATTTGATTCAGATTTAAGGTTTAGGAGATTTTTTGGGAGTTAAATCAAATTTTATTTTGAAAATTAAGATGCTTATGTAATATTAATATGACAATGATAAAATATTTAGTTAAAAATGAAGAATTATAGAAAAATAGTAAAAAAATTCTGAATTATTCAGGTTTTTAAAATTTTGGATTGAATTCATATTTAGATTGAAATCGGTCGATACCTCTAAACTTAGCTACGAAACCTAACTACTAGAAAGGAGAAAAAGAGCTAAGTGGTGGTCAGGTCGAAGAGACTAGGGAAGGTGAAAAAGAGGAAAGGAGTCGATTAGAGATAGTGGCCCATTGTAAAGTCATCTTAATAATAGTGTCCACCTTATGAAGCAATATTTTGTCACTATCCTTATTGTAAAAGACCCCATCTACAATAAAATCAAGAGAGTCCACCCTAGCATTGTTGTCTTTTACAATATTATTTAAAATTAGTCTCGATTTCTAACTATGGACAAAGTTGTCGTGGTCAATCATTATTGTAGATGCTTTCTATGCTTAGTATTTCAAACTTGATTATTGAGACAACTCAATAAGTAACAAATATTTAGTTACAAAGTATCATTTTTTTGACACAATTGAAAGTTTTAAATAAACCATTTTTATTTTTATTTTTCTATGAAATATCTACTAATATGTAATGTGTATTCTTATGGAAGGATTATGTCACAAGTACAAAGAAAGATGAGGAATTTGTGGACACTTCTCTTTTGCTACTCATACAAGGAACTCCATTGATTTGCCATTGAAATTTCCTCATAAATTAAATAGTGATGGAGGAAAGAAATTTGATATTTTTTTTCTAATTCAAATATTCAATTTTTTGAAATTGATTAAACTTGGAAGTGACCGATACAACTCCATAGAATTTTTTCATCGATCACCAAGATAAATCTCAAAGTGCAACTAATGCGTCGCTCTATAGTCAGCATTCCAAGATTGTCTTCTTATTAGAGGTAATTAATCCACAGTATGTGTAGTTAAGAATTGACTCATGAATGTCTAATTAACTATGGAAATATCTTACTATTGTATCGTAGTCTCGGGGGTAAAAAAAATATAAGGAATGTCCCTATGGAATATGCTCAATCATTTCAATTTGGATAACTTAAACTTCCTAATTTCTTCAAGATGGTGGACACTTCTGGCTAGGTCAACACATTAGCACATTAGGAGTTCTACAAGTAAATGTTGTTTACTATGCTAAGGATGAGATCAGTTCCCAGACTCACTATTCTTAGATTTTTTGAGCTCTTGACCCCTCTGTTAGTGTTAGCTTTTAGAGTCAATTATGAGATTATTGATAAGGAAATTTTTATATTATATTTCATTAATAAAAAATAAAATTTATGATTATTATATTTACTTTAAATTTGTGCTAGATGAATAAGTATAATAATGTCCTATGAGTAGTAGGTTCTAGTTTATAGCATATCAATTGATTGAATTGATAGTAGGATACTGTAGATATATATAGAACACTACTCTTAACTATTTCTAGTCAAGCTTTAATATACAAGGGCAATATTAATGCGTTAGGACTAACATGCAGATCATCTGATGACTTAATCTCACAAGTCATGGATATAAGATATCAAGTTGACACATGAGTATATATTAGAGAATATGTACTAAATTAATCCGTCATGAGAATATTTCAAGAATTGTTATATGAGTGTCATAAACATTTTCATAGTGACTATTAGTATAAATAGTCCTTAAAATCTGAGTCATTATGGATTCCCTACATAAGGAGTTGTATACTTTAGTATCGACAAACGTCACCTATAATAAGGTGGACTATAAAGTGGATATGCAATAAGTTATGCGGAGGGATGTCAGTAATGTAGATCAGATCTATCTCTTTCATATGATGGAAGTGATATCTATGAGCCCCTTGATTAAGTAGGACTACTAAAATGCTTGATCATGCTCAAATAAGTCAATATAAGATATTGAGCTTATTTGATTAAGTGAGTTTACTTGGAAATCAAGAAACACAAAGATTGATAAGGGGATGACACGGTTTATGTCTCATGGATCAATCTAGATATTGAGAATAGAAGGACCAAGTTATACAAAATAATAAACACAGAAAGGTTAGGTTAAATCTCAACATTCTTATCACTTGGGTAGCAATGATGTATTACTAGATGTCACTCATTGCTTATGTATTCGATCACACATAAAGAACATATTGATTTGGAGATGAGTTTATTTTAGTTTGACTAAAATATGATGAACCCTAAGATTATAAGATTAAGTCTAATCCAAGTTAGACTCAAATGAATCCAATTATTGGATATTGGATTGAGTCTAATCCAAATTGGACTCAATGGATTAGACTCAACCACTAAAGAGGATTAATGTCTATTAATAGAGATTAATAGAGCATTGATGAAAAGGATAGCAAAAGGCAAAAATCTTTTGTATTCATTGGATGACCCTTTGTATTCATTAGATGATCATTTATATTCATTAGATGAGTACAAAGGTCATTTTTTATGAATTGGTGGATGATCATTTTCTAATCTTCTCTTCTCCTCTTAGAAAAACCATCCAAGTTGCTAGCACAACGAAGGTGGTTCTTCTTTCAAGGCTGAGTTAGTGTGATGAACGAAGGGCATGTTTATGTAGATGTCAAAGAGGCGCGACCATTCTGATCATGCTAAGATCTGTCGAATCAAAATTGCTGATAGGATTATTACGTTCACACAATAAATGTGACAACTAGATAACAAACATGTATATTATATTTGCATGGATCTCGAGGGATTGATTTTTCTGCTGTATTTTTTTTATTTTTCGCATAAGATCCCTATAATGGTATCAAAGCCGCTTGCGAATACATATACATCATTTTAGTTTTGTTTCATATGTGATATAGATAACAAGCATGTGTTTATTATAATTTGCATGATTGTATGAGTGATTTTATTAAGTAAATAGTTTGTATTAATCAAACTAAAGGATTGTAGCATCTTCATACATAATATGAATGTTTGCTATAGTTTGATTTCGTTCGACAAATCTTTCATGACCTTATGGGCAGCCATAAGGTTGCAGCTCATAAATCGTTGTTTAGAATTATAATAAAAGCATGCTATAGTGCATGGTTAACATCTATTATGAATGATGTATGCCATGATACATGATTATAGCCCTTTTTACACAATGTGATTGGATTATGTATGTGTATGTTGTAATTTATAATACGGCCTACATGTCGTGCATTTTACTTTTATGCTTTTAGTTGTAAAATTAGACTCCCCTCAAATGTAAATCGAGGTTTCTTTAAATTCGTAATGTACAATTAAGAATAGTACTAGTTTACTAGACGACAATGGAAAGAGAGGAGGCCAACAACACACGACAAACAAGGAAGCACTTGGAGAAGATGCAATTTCCTACGTTGACCTTTCGATCTTGTTATTGGCTTGAGAAGATCATAGTAGACGGGCCATAACTATATCATGTTTCTAATTATGCATATATGTTGATGTAATGCATGTTTGTATGTGATGCATGTTTAATTAGTAGTATCATGATAATTAGGTCATTTTTATATGTCTACTAAAGTTTGGTACTCACTTTTATCTTGATCAATTGTAGATATGTTTGTCCAAAGCAAAGTGACTTAATTTATCTTAGTAGAGTGAGATAGGACAATTGTGATGCTTAAATATTAAACTTTGGGTGAGATTTAACTAAGTTACCTCAATTGGATTGAGAACTGTCCCATGCATTAGGCAAATGAACAAATAGTCTTGTTCACCTAACTATATAAGAATTGCATACGATGTAATTGGTACACGTTCCCTATCTAAATTATACGAGTCTTGGACAATTAGTCAAAGCTAACTTAAGATGAGGTATAATATGGATCTTGTCCCACTTAAATGTCATTGCTATTGGGTTTGGAGCTAGTAGTGTGGGTAAACTCTGGTTGTCTACATCCATGACTTGCTCCTACCAAGTTTTATAGTTCAGTGGGAGAATCATTTAATTAAAGACTTAATTAAATGATTTAAATATGGTACTTATTTTTGTATTTCTTTATTGTAGATCACCATATCATCAAATACGTCTAATAATCTCTCTCTGCGATCTATCCTTGATAAGGACAAACTCAATAGAGATAATTTTCTAGATTGGTATAGAAACTTGAGAATTATTCTCAAGTAAAAATAAAAATTGTACGTCTTAGAGCAACCTATTCCTGAAGCACCCGCCACTAATGCTACTCGTGCTAATAAGGATGCTTATAAGAAGCATCAAAATAATGCATTGGATATGTCATGCCTTATGCTTGTCACCATGAACTATAAGCTTCAGAAGCAACATAAGAACATGGATGCTCACGATATGGTTGAATATCTTAGACAACTATATCAGGAGCAGGCAAGACACGAGAGATTTGAGATATCTAAAACTCTATTTCAATGCAAGATGCAAGAAAGAAGTCCCGTAGGAACTTATGTAATTAAAATGATTAAGTACGTTGAGAACCTTAAAAGATTGAGATTTCCATTGGGTCAAGAATTAGCCACTAACTTTATTCAACAATCATTGCGAAAAGGCTATAGTCAATTTGTCATGTACTATAATATGAATGAAATTAACAAGTCGTTACCTGAGATGTTAAGCATGTTGAGAACTGTTAAATTCAATCTTAAGAAGACTAAGCCTAGTATCATATTGATGGTGCAAAAGGGCAAAAGCAAACGGCAGCTCCCAAAGTTAATGGTAAGACCCAAGCCAAAGGCAAACTCTAATCTTATGCATTGAAACCTAAAGGCAGGGTGTCTAAGGAAGGAATCTGCTCCCACTGTGGTGAGACTAGACATTGGAAGAGAAGCTACAAACTGTATCTAAAGGAAGTTAAAAAGAAGAGAAGTGAGACTTCTGCCTCAAGTATGTTGGGATCGGCCTAGTGCATTGCGCGTGTTTATACGTTTCAAAAACATGCACAGCAAAAAAAAAGATAATAATAAAATCTAATTATTACAACACTCGTAACATACGCATGTAAGATACAACATGTACATGGCATAGTTGAGAAATTAAAATTTTAGAATAACAATTTTATTCTACATATACCTGACGTATGACACTCAGTGGAAATGACATTAATCAAGCGACTCTGTCGAAATCCACTTCTATCGATGATCCACGCCAAGTTCTCATCTGGACGGTTTCCTAAGTCATAAGTCGTATCGCTGTCTACGGTACTAGCCATCGAGCAACAACGGTTGATACAAGAGAAAATCCTAATATCAGAAACGTGCAATAACACATGTTGCGTTTATTTCCAAGGCTTTTTAACTATCGTCGGCAATCCAATTTCCGATGAAGTTACGATGTAAGGTACACAACCAAAACTTTTCCCATAAAGATGGAAAATCTCTGAAAATGTCCAAGCTTCTGGCAACGTATCCCAGCAACAACCCAACATTCTGGTAGTAAGTCCCGGCAGCAACTCTGGGTCCTGGTAGCAGCTCCACGTCCCGACAACAACTCCATGTCCTGATAGTAACTCTAGCAAACCCTTCTCCTTGGTGACTAGCGGCAGCCCTTCACAAGGGCTCCGATAGTTAATGGGAGGCAAGATCCGGCAGTGAAGGAAGGCTCCGAAGCTCAGTGGTGGCCAGCGACTGGAAGAGAGGGAGGAAACAGGCGGGGGGCCGATCTTCCCTTCTCACGGTCGGCGGAACCAAAATAATTTGATTCATTTTATCTTCATAAGATGAAATTTCATCATCTTTACCTTTTTGTCTGGTCCAACTAGACTTATTTTTCTTATTCTGAGAATATAATTCTCAAACTTATTTTAAGTCCTAAAAAATTTATAGTGCGTGTGACCAAATAGATTCTCGATAATGTTGGTCGTATGTAATTAATCATTAATTATGGATCGATCATGAGTGACACCTAGTAGTACATCATGACCTTCAATTGATCAAAAAATCAATGATTGATTCTAGAACCATTTCTAAATCCTTCAGTAGCTATAATAAAATGTGTCTCATTCCTTTCACCGTCTTATACCCGTTTGATTCAGGACATGGTCTATTTGTGTTAATCCCCACTAGGCTGACTACGTCACACATAGCCTAAACTTGCTTTCTTATCTTGTAGAGTCAAGTTACTCATACATGTGTCCAAGAATGTCATACTCTTGACATATAATACTTTGGCCAAAAACTTTCAGTAACAATCCTAACAAGCGGTCGCAAAGTATACATCTCTTTTTACAAAGAGTGGTGAATTCTCTGTGGGTTATTCAAACACCTTTGGGCACTTTGACTTATACTCAATCATCTTGGATCCACATCTCCTCGGAGATGTTTGCTTAAGATGTCAAAGTATAAGTCTCCATGACCAAGGTGACTTAAATACTGCAAGTCAAAGAAAACTCGTACTTAAGCTGCACTAATATCTTCATTGATATATGTAGAGAATTATACGAAGTCTCAGGGCAGGTCACTCCAATGAACTAGTTACCTTTAACTAGCATCTACATTTAACTCTCAACATCCAATATTTCCAACTAGTGAGAACAGCTACTTGGTACCAAGGAGTTTAAAACATGCTAGTCTCAACAGAATCGATGATGTCCGCGTTTATCAATTCATCGACTAAGGATAATTTTAATACATTCATAATTGCACATGTAGAGATGTTCATAAGTTGTGATTCAATCAAAAATTCTCTCATGCTATGAATCATATTGCGAATATTCAGTAAATAAATTTAAGAGTCAATCAAACACATGAAAAATATGCACTTAAATAGTAAATTTTTTATTTATTTAATAAATAGTATAACTGTAAGGCGATTGATTGCCTTAGGACATCTCTCAAATATAACAAGGTATATATGTTATAGAAGTCAATTTATCTATTTCTTCTTCATGTGTATTAGATATCGACTATGCATCTCACATTTATACTAATATGCAGGGCCTAAGAAAGACTAGATCGTTGACAAAAAGTGAAGTGGACCTACGAGTATGCAATGGTGAAAGAGTTGCTACTATAGCTGTAGAAACATATTCTAATTTATCTTTGCCCACTGGGCTTATTTTAGAACTAGAATAGTGCTATTATTTGTCTGCCTTAGCTAAGAATATTATTTCTATTTATTGTTTGGACAAGAAAGGTTTCTCATTTATAATAAAGAATAAATATTATTGTGTTCATTTAAATGATATATTCCATTATAGTGCACTTCTTATAAATGGACTCTATGTTCTAGACTTTGAAACTCAATCTATAACATAATACCAAACAATTTAAACATAATGACTTAAATCAAATATATCTCTGACATTGTCGCTTGGGTTACATAAATGAGAATCACATATCATAACTCCATAAGGACAATGGACTTTTTGACTCATTTAATTTTGAATCATATGAGGTATGCGAATCTTGTCTTTAAGGTAAGATGACAAAGACTCCTTTTAGTGGACACATTGAAAGAGTTAATGATTTCTTAGGACTCATACATGATGATATTTATAGTCCTTTCAATATAACAACTAGAGGAGACTATCAGTATTTCATTACTTTTACTGATGATGTCAGTAGATAGGCTATATGTATCTAATAAAACATAAGTCAGAATCTTTTGAAAAGTTCAAAGAATTCAAGAATGAAGTACAAAATCAACTTGGTAAGCATATTAAGATGTTTTGATCAAATCGAGGTGGTGAATACCATAGCCAAGAGTTTCATGGTCATATCGTTGAGTTTGGGATCATATCTCAACTCACTCCACCTGGAATACCACAATGGAATGGTATCTCAGAGAGGAGAAATAGTATTTTATTAGATATGGTACAATCAATGATGAGTCAGATAGCATCTTCCTACTTCTTTCTGGGGACATGCTCTAGAGACGACTGCTTTCACACTTAACCGCATTCTATCTAAAGCTATCATGAATACACCATATACGATATAGACTGGAAAGAGTCCCAAGATATCTTTTATGAAGATTTGGGATTGTAAGGTTTACTTCGATGTTAAGTCTCAGAGAAACTAGGATTCGAATTCGATAAGTGATATTTTGTAGGATATCTAAAGGAAACAAAGGGATATTACTTTTATAATCTCACACAAGGCAAAGTGTTTGTTGCTAGAAATGATATTTTTCTAGAAAGAGAGTTTATTTCTAGAAAGACTAGTGAGAGTAAAGTCAATCTTGAAAAAAATCAAGATACACAAATTAACACTAAGACCTTGATAGAAATTGAATAAGCACCATAAAGTATTGTGAATCATAAATCTGTTACACCGCAAGAAGTTATAGAGCAACAACCTATTTGATTAGAACAAGCTTTACACAGATATGATACGGTACGTCGTCAACCTGAGAGATATTTTTTTCTCTTGTTTGACCATGATGATGTAATGCTTGTTGGTCTCAACGAGCCTACATCCTATCAAGAAGTTATAATGAGCCCAGATTCTGAGAAATGGCTAGAGGCCATAAGGTTTGAAATGAAATTCATGTACACTAACCAAGTATGGACTTTTGTTGATCCACCTGAAGGGATCAAACCCATTGGGTGTAAGTGGGTCTTTAAGAGAAAGACTTATATGGATAGTCATATGCATACCTCTAAAGGGTGATTGGTAGCTAAAGGATTCAAGCAAGTTTGTGATATAGACTATGATGAAACCTTTTCACTTGTTATGATGCTTAAATCTATTTGGATTATGCTTGTTATTGCAGCTTACCATGATTATAAGATCTGGCCAATGGATGTCAAAACTACATTTTTGAATGGAAATCTACTCGAGGATGTGTACATGATACAACCTGAGGATTTTGTAGATCCAAAGGATGTTGGAAAGGTATGTAAGTTGCAAAGGTTCATTTATAGATTAAAATAAGCTTCTAGAAGCTGGAATCTTCAATTTGATGATGCAATCAAAGCTTTTGGTTTCATCAAGAATGAAGATGAACCTTGTGTCTACAAAAGGGTTAGTGGGAGCATAGTCATATTTCTCATCCTGTATGTAGATGATATACTTCTCATTGGAAATGATATCCCTATACTACAGTCTGTAAAGACATGGCTTGAGAATTATTTCTCAATGAAAGACTTAGGTGAAGCAACCTACATTTTGGGTATCAAGATCTATAGAGATAGATTTAACAGATTGCTTGGCCTAAGTCAGAGTACATATATTGACAAGGTACTTTTGCCAATCATTTTCGATGTCATGGTGTGAGCCTTTCGAAGGCTCAATGCCCTAAAATGGGATTCCTTATGCATCTGATAGTCTATCATGTCATGCTTTGTACTCGCCCTAATGTCTCATATGTGTTAAGCATGACGAGCAGATACCAGTCAGATCCAAGTGAAGGTCACTAGATAGTAGTCAAGAATATTCTTAAGTACTTGAGAAGAACGAAAGATTATTTCTTGATACTGGAAGGTGATGAGGAGCTTGTTATAAAGGGTTACAGTGATGCAAGCTTTCAAACTGACAAGGATGATTTCAAATCGCAGTCAGGATATGTATTTTGCTTAAATGGTGGTAGTTATGAGTTGGAAGAGTTCAAAGCAAGACACAGTTGTTGATTCTACTACAAAGACTGAGTATATTGCTGCTTCTGGTGCAGCAAAAGAGGTTGTTTGGATCAGAAAATTTATTACAGAGCTTAGTGTAGTTCCTAGCATAGCAAACCCAATAGACCTCTCTTGTGATAACAATGGGGCAATTGCACAGGCTAAGGAACCTTACTCTCATCAGCGATCCAAATACATACTATGGCGGTTCCATCTCATTCGAGAGATTATCGATAGAGGAGATGTGAGGATATGCAGAGTATCGACTAATGCTAACATTAAGGATCCTTTGACCAAGGCTTTGGCACAGAGGAAGCATGATGGTCACACTAGGTCATTAGGTATTAGATATTTCAGTGATTGACACTAGTGCTAGTGGGAGATTATTAGTGTTAGCCCTTAGAACCAATTATGAGATAATTGATAAAGAAACTTTTGTATCATATTTCATTAATAAAAGGTAAAATTTATTGTTATTATATTTACTTCAAATTTGTGCTAGATGAATAAGTATAATAATGTTCTAGGGTAGTAGGTTCTAGTCTACAACATATCAATTGGTTGAATTGATAGATCAATTATATATATAACTCTTAACTATTCCTAGTGTCAAGCTATAATATATAAAGGCAATATTAATATGTTGAGACTAGCATGTAGGTCAACTGATGACTTAATCTCACAAGTCATAGATATAAGATATCAAATTGATACATGGGTATATATTAGAGAATATGTACTGAATTGACCTGCTATAAGAATGTTTCATGGATCATTATATAAGTGTCATAAACATTCTCATAGTGATTATTAGTATAAATAGTCATTAAACCTAAAGTCACTATGGTTCCCTACATAAGGAATTGTATACTTTAGTATCGGCAAACGTCACCTGTAACAAGGTAGACTATAAAGTCGATCATTGGGTATGTAATAAGTTATGGGGAGGGATATAAGTGATGCAGATGAGATCTATCCCTTTCCATATGACGAAAGTGATATCTGTGGGCCCCTTGATTAAGTAGGACTACTAAAATGCATGGTCATGCTCAAATAAGTCAATAATGAGATATTGAGCTCATTTAGTTAAGTGAGACTACTTAGAGATCAAGAAACACAAAGATTGATAAGGGGATGACACGGTCTATGCCTCATGAATCAATCTAGATATCAAGGATAGAAGGACCAAGTTATACAAGATAATAGACACAGAAAAGTTAGGTCAGATCTCGACATTCTCATCACTTGGGTAGCAATGATGCATTGCTAGATGTCACTCATTACTTATGTATCTAAAATATTATTTTAGATACATTGCCAATGTTATGAGAACCTATTGGATCACACACAAAGAACATGTTGATTTGCAAATGAGTTTATTTTAGTTTGACTAAAATATGATGAACCTTATGGTTAAGTCTAATCTCATTGAGTTAAACTCAAATGAATTCAACTATTGGATTATTGGATTGAGTCTAATCCTGAATTAGACTCATTGGATTAGACTCAACCACTAAAGAGGATTAATGTCCATTAATAAAGATTAATGGAGCATTGATGAAAAGGAGAGCAAAAGGTAAAAATCTTTTGTATTCATTGGATGACCCTTTGTATTCATTCATTGGATGAGTACAAAAGGTCATTTTTTATGCATTAGGTGGATGATCATTTTCTAGTCTCCTTCTCCTTTTGGAAAAATCATCCAAGTTGCTAGCACAACAAAGGTGGTTCTTCTCCGAAGGCTGAATTCGTGCAACAAACGAAAGACGTGTTCGTGTGGATATCGAAGAGGCGTGACCATTTTGATCGTGCTGAGATCTGCTGAATCAAAGTTGCTACCGGGATTGTTACGTTCACACAACAAAGGTGACAACTAGATAACAAACATGTATACTGTATTCGCATGGATCTCTGGAGGGATCGATTTTTTCCGCTGCATTTATTTTGATTTTTCGCATAAGATTCCTACACTCTCGCTATAGTATGCCATGTTTGTGGCCCATCTATGAGTCTTTTCGAGACAATCATTATTGTTCATGTGATTATTAGTCATAAGTAGACATGGTCCACAATTATATGATCCATTCCTAATTTCTTAAGATCATGATCATTATTTGTGTAGATTTTTGCATCATTATTTTAGGAATTAATTATCATAATCTATGATAATAATGGTTGGATAGATTAAACTCCCTAATTTCTTCAAGATGGTGGACAGATTCCACTCAACTTATTATTGGACAATGTTTGCTTTAAGATTAATGTTGGAGACAAATAAAAAATTATGAATTTAAAAATTACTAAAATTTAGACTTCTTTGATCCGTTGAGATAGATCATTGGAAATGTGAATGGAAAAGAGGTGGATAAAAGGAGATTCCATTACGAAAGAGATTTTAATCCCACATTGGGAGTTTTATGATTTTGTGATTGGTTTATAATGAATCACAATAATGAGAGTTGTGAATATGTATGGGGAGAGGTTCTTCACGTGTGAGCCCGCAGAGGGTTCAAATCCAGGACCCAAATTGCATTGAATCTAGGTGACTCATGTGCGAATATAACTTATGCGTGTCAAATGTTGGGGTAAAAATTTGTCCAAACAGATCAACTTATATTTTGCCCAAATTCATTTTTGCCACTTGTTCAAGTGTGAAACAGACGCATTAATGGTCGAGCCTGAAATAATCGATATTAAATAGCGGGCATGTAACTGCACTGACAAAAATGACCGACCATTGATGATTGACGGCTGACGTTTCAAGCCGGGCGGATAAAAGATGTTGCAAAGGATCGAAGCTCCTATATAAGGAGGTCATGACCTCGAGCAGAAATAGCAAACACGGAAACACAGAAATCCATCCATTTTCGTTCCCCTTGTTTTTTTCTCTCTCTTGTGCACTTCGACAACTCTTCTTGTGATAATGTTCCGATACAAGCTTAGCTCGCCATAACCAACCCATACTTGGTAATGGTCGTGGTTTGCTATTGTATCCTAGGAAATATATGTATATCTTAACCTCAAAGCATAGTCAAAGGGGATGAATTTGCTTTAAGAAAATTATATCAAACACAGGCCTCGACATCTTAATTTCCCACTTTGTCTAGGCCTCCCAACTCAGCGCTCAGGTAGCGACAACCCACTCAAACTCGGCAGTTGGGAGACTCGGTCATCTCAACACTTGACAACTCAGCTAGCTTGGCACTGGGCCAACTCAAACACCCAACAACTTGGGCACTCGACACTCGGCAAGCTCAAGCACTTGACATCTTAGGGACTTGGCCAGCTCAGACACCAAGCAGCTCATCCCAACTCGGCCATATAGGCAGCCCCACCTTCCCATGCAACACAGTCATCCAACCTTCCCACCTTGAGTTCAACAAGTCAAGGCTATCTCGATAGATTAGATAAGACTAAATCTTTTGTATTTAGCAATTTAAAATTCTATAATTTTTATTATCTCTGATAAATATCTCCAACAATTTTAAAACATAATCGTTTTATTGAGATGACCATTGAAAGTATTGAGAAACAGGATGCCAACTCTTAAAAGCCCCCTCTAGCTCGACTATGACTGTTCCAGTCAATCGTGGAGAGAAACTAGAAAAGTTCATGCAGTTGAACTTCAAGCAGTAGTAGCAAAAGATTCTATTCTACCTAAGCATGTTGAATCTGGCCCAATTCTTGACAAAGGAACCTCTCAAGTCAGCTAAGGATGCCACTAACCATCAGTATAGTGGAAGCATTAAATCATTCTGAGTTCTTGTGCCGAAACTATATCCTTAACTGTCTTACTGACTCACTATATATTGTGTATAGCATGAAGAGAACGGCTAAGGAACCATGGAAGTTTGTGGACCGAAAATACAAGACGAAGAATGTGAGGATCAAAAAGATTATTGTGGGGGCGATTCCTAGATTACAAGTCGACTCCAAGATAATGATCAGCCAAGTCTAGGACTTTCAGGTGATCTTACATGAAATTCACTCAGAAAGCATGGTGTTGAGTGAAACCTTCTAAGTGGTAGCTATCATTGAAAAGCTACCTCCTGGCTGGAATGGACTTCAAGAACTACCTGAAACATAAGCAAAAGGTGATGAACATCGAAGAACTCATTATCAAACTCCAAATCAAGGAAGACGACCAAAGCTCCAAAAGAAGGATGTTCATTCCAGTGACTGTTAAAGCCAACGTGATCAAGCACGATCAAAACTCAAAATGAAAGAATCCCAAATCTTCCAAAATGGGACCTAGAGGAGGTGTAAGCAAGAAGAAGTTCTTTAGAAAGTGTTTCAACTATGACCGAGTCAGTCACAAATCTTTGAAATGCAAGAAGTCGAAGAAGAAGTAGGAGGTCAACTTGAACGAGGGACTAGACATGAATATCTATGTTGTGGTCTTTGAAGTGAACCTAATAGGCTCAAACCTATGGTAATGATGGATTGATATCGGTGTCACCAAACATGTGTGTTGCAATAAAGTGCTTCTCCACAACTTTGAAGAAGTCGAAAATGAAGATAAGATGTTTGTGGAGAACTCTGCAATCTTGGACATCAAAGGTCAAGAGAAAGTGACATTGAAGATAACCTTGGACAAGGAGCTAACTTTGAACAATGTGTTGTATATATTGGATATTCAAAATAATATGATATCCAGATCACTTATGAGCAAACATGACTTTCGTATTATTTTTGAGTCGAATAGAGTTATTTTAGAGTTATTCTGTCCAAAATTGAAATGTTTGTAGGTAAGGGTTATGTAATGATGGGCTTTCTAAGCTTAGTGTAATAGTCATTAGGCTAAAGATTAATAAAAATAAAAACTCTTCCATTTATATACTTGAGTCTTCCAATTTATGATATGCTAGACTATGATATGTTAACTACAATGCATTACATAGATTAATTAACATGTAAAGCATATCTATATTCCACATTGACCTGAAACACAAGTGTGAAACTTGTGTTGAAGCGAAACTAACAAGGCCTTCTTTTCAACAAGTTGAAAAAAAATAGTAAACCACTCGGTTTAATCTACACAGACGTGTACGACCTAAAAGGAGTACCAACACATAGTGGCAATAAGTACTTCATATTTTTTTGTTGATGATAATATAAAATATTATTTTGTATATCTTCTCAAAAGTAAGGATAAAGCTATAGATATAAAGAAATTTATTCACTATAACAATGAGGTTGAAAGTCATCTTAATAAGAAGATTAAGGTAATGTGAAGTAACTGAGGTGGTGAATCGCTAAGTTGTGTATTGAACATGTGATCATACATGAAATAACAACTCTTTGTACTCCTCAGGAAAATGATATTGCTGAGTAAAAGAATCATACTCCGAAGGAGATGATGAATGCTCTTCTATTAAGCTTTGGATTGCTAGAGTACATATAGGGAGAAGTTGTATTAACAACTAATTATATTTTAAATAAGGTGTCACAAAAGAAAATAGATAAGAGTCCTTATGAGTTGTGGAATAGAAGAAAGTCATCTTACAAATACTTACGAGTGTGGGGGTGTCTTGCAAATTTTTTGATGCCTAATCCAAAAAAAATTAAGATAGGACCAAAGATTGTTAATTGCATATGCACATAACAACAATGTCAACCGGTTCCTTATGTAGGAGTCTTAAATATCGAAGATACACAAGAACTCAATTCTTGAATCGAGAAATGTCTCATTCTTTGAACGTGTGTTTCCTTATAAGACCCGAGAGGACACAAATTCCTTAAAATAGACATTTGAACGATAAGAAGAAGAAGAAGCAGATGAAGAAGTTGAGGTTAAGCTCAACGAAGTAAAAGAGCTCAGATGAAAAAATATTTCAGAATGAATTTTATCACTTTCATGTTGCTATAAGCTCTTCTCAGGACCTCGCTGGATTGAGGTAGTTGCATTTGAGATTAGTTTAATCTTGCAAAATCATACTTGAAAACTTGTGGATACTCCTCAAGGAAGTAAATCATTAGGTTGCAAGTGAATTTTCAAGAAGAAAATAAAATCAGATGGCAGTTTAATAAGTACAAGGTTAGATTGGTAATTAAAGATTACTAACAATGTGAAAGTTTTGATTACTTTGATATATATTCTTCAATATCAAGAATAACATCCATTAGTGTATTGTTCGCTATTGCCGCTCTATAGAATCTAGAAATACATCAAATAGATGTAAAGACCAACTTTCTAAATGGAGATTTAGAAGAGAAAATCTATATGGATCAATCTAAAGGGTTTTCTACACCAGGTTAGAAAAATAAGGTTTGTAGATTGATAAAGTAGTTATACAGCTTGAAACAAGCTTTAAAGCAATTGCATGAAAATTTTGATAATGTCATGAAGAAAAATGGATTTAAGATCAATGAATATAACAAATATATCTATATTAAAAACACATAGAATGATTATGACATCTTATGTCTTTATGTACTGACATACTTATCATTGGAACAATGATAAGATAATTAATTCCACTAAAAATATATTAAACTTAAGATTTGACATGAAAGATATAAGTCTAACTGATGTATTTTGAGGAATCAAAATTCTTAGGACGTCAGAAGGACTTGTTCTAAGTCAGTCTCATTATATGGATAAGATTCTTGAGAAATTCATCAATGGTGATACTGCATTGGCACGAACTTTGATAGATACAAGTCAACATCTATCAAATAATTAAGGAGAGTGTATTTTTCAGATAGAGTACTCTAGAGTGATTGAAAATTTGATTTACCTGATGAGCTATACACGACTAGACTTAGCCTATATAGTAAGTAAACTAAGTAGATATATGAATAATCCCAATGTTGAGTACTGGAAAGGAATAATGAGAGTACTGAGGTACTTGAGTACTTATACTAGATATCCTACTCTAATTGAGGCACTTGAAATATATTCATGATTATGGAAATCCTGCATTATACTAGATATCCTACTCTGATTGAAGGATATAATGATGTGAATTTTAAAACTAAGTCAATTAAAAGGTACTATCCTAATTAAAATCAAATTATATAATTCAATAAATTTTAATTCAAATATTTATAAATTAAAAAATAATTTATTTTAAAAATTAAAAAAATAAAATTAATGAAAGATTATTTTATTAAAATAATTATTTTAATAAATTATTTTATTAAAAAATATATTTTTTAAATTTAAAAAAAATAAAATTAACAAAGTTTATTAAAATAAAATTATCATATTATCTTTATTAATTTAATAAATTATTTTATTAAAATAATCATTTTAATAAATTATTTTATTAAAAGAAATATAAATTTATTTTAAATTTAAAAATATAAAATTAAGGAATTATATTTATTAATTTAATGAATTATTTTATTAAAATAATTATTTTAATAAATTATTTTATTAATATATATAAATTTATTTTAAAATTTAAAAATAAAATTAACAAATTATATTTATTATTTTAATGAATTATTTTATTAAAATAAAATTAATAAATTATACTTACTTTAATGAATTATATTAAAATATAATTGAAGATGTAAATATAAAACTGGTTAGTCCCTCCAAATTTTGTGGAAATCCTTTAAGAACCAAACGAAATCATAATAATCAGATCCATGATGAAATATGAATTTGTAGCCCTTGACAAATATGGTGAAGAGACTGAATGACTATACCAATTCTTAGAAGATATTCCTAAATGGTCAAATCTGTACCGACAATTTGTAGACATTGTAATAGTCAATCTACAATTAGACGGGCACAATCTGTATAATGGTAAGTCTAGACATATACATTGTAAACACAATATCATTAGACAACTGCTCTCAATAGGAATTATCATTGTTGACTATGTAAAGTCAAAGGATAACCTAATAGATTCATTAACTAAAGGGTTAAACAGAGAGTTAGTCACAAGCTCATCACAAGGAATGAGTTTGATGCCTATGAAATATATTAGTGAAAAGGAAATCCAACCTATGTTCAATAAGACAACCTAATTGCATCGACTAAGTAGATCACTGTGGGGAACTACCCAATGACTAGTGATATCCGTAAAGGATGGAGATTAAGCTATGACTTTTAATAATCTAGTAGAGTAATATGGATTACTCTTGAAAGATCACCTATGTGAGAGAGAAGTAGGGTCGTTTTAAATAAAATTGAAAGACATAATTCTTAGAACCTTTCACAAAATCAAGTGTGTTCATAGCCAAGAACAAACACACCCATAAGAATTGAGCTATATTAAGGAGAGTCATGGGTGAGATATGTAAAAACTTACATAAATGACATAACAGTTCAAAGACATTGCGTCTACTAGTCAGCTAATAAGTAAACATGTCTTCACAAGGGAATGTTCAAAGGATAAAATCTATCTGTCTTATATAGGACTCAATTACTAAATGTTCTCACATACCTTTTTTCATTCATGTGGTAGATTGTTGAAAATGTGAAAATAAAAGAGGTGGACGGAAGGAGATTACATTGTGAAAGGGATTTTCGTCTCACCACGACATATAAATTTGCCCAAGCGGATCAACCTATATTTTATCACCCAAATCCATTTTTACTAACTGAGTGTGTAACATACACATTAATGGTTGAGCTTGAAATGATCGACATTAAATAGTGGATCTATAACCTCCTGGACAGAAATGACTAACCATTGATGGCTAGCGGCTAACATTTCGAGTCGGATGAGTAAAAGCAGTAAATGATCTTTATTTGACTATTTAATGTTGCCAAAGATTGGATCAAGCAGAAATAGTTGCCGCAAAAGCGCAGAAATCCATCCACCTTCGTTCCCCTCATTTGTTTTCTCTGTCGTGCACTTCGCTCGACAACTCTTTCTATGATAATGTTCACGTACAAGCTCAGTTCGTCATGACCAATCCGTGCTTGGTAGTGGTTGTAGTCTACTATTATATCCTGAGAAACAGACGTTCATTTTAACCTTGAAGCATCGACGGAGAAGATAAATCTGTTTTAAGGAAATTGTGTTAAACACATATCTCAGTATCTCAATTTTCCACTCAATCTCGGCCTCCTGACTCGGCGCTCAGGTAGCAACGAATCACTCAAACTTAATAATCAAGCGACTCAGCCAACTCGACACTCGTCGACTCGTCCAACTCGACACTCAGCTAGCTCAAGCACTTGGTGGCTTAGGCACTCAGCACTTAACAAGCTCAAGCACTCATAGTTTAGGCATTCAACTAACTCGGACACTAAGCAACTCAACTTGCCCATATCAGGTAGCCTCGCTTTCTTAGACATTGCAGTCATCCAGCCTTCTCAACTTGAGTTCAGCAAGTCAAGGTTATCTCAACGGTCATATAAGACTAAATTTTTTATCTTTAGAAATTTAAAATTTTGTAATTTTTATTCTCTCCGACAAATATCTCCGATAGACTCGACCTATTGAATTCTGAGTTGGGAAGACTGAGTTGAAAATTGGATTGTTAAGTTGGGTAGGTCAAGTTATTGGAGAACGTCCTACTAAGGTCTATGTTACATATAATTTTTAAAAACTAGATCCGTCTCCTCTCTAATGGCACTTAAGGTTTGGATTCACTTCTACGGCTTGAAACCCCACTAGTTGACTATTAATGGTCAATAGTTCTAGGTTGGGTCATTAATGTGGATTATTTGAGTAATTTTTATCTCAATCGGTTTGATATTCGAGGCATGTAAATTGTGTTAGCATACAAATCAATTGGATTCGTGTTCTAGATTTTAACTCTTATATACATAGACACACACGAGAGCCCTCGTCCATATTGATTCATAACATCTATAGGTGTGATTCAATATAACATATTTTATGTTGTTCTAAAATTCATATTTAATATGAGACTAAAATTTTGTAAGTATTAGAGCCAATTTCATCCATGATTTTCTTTTAACGTGAAATTAATTTCTCAATTTCAACTAATTTTTTATTCACTTTTTCAACGCTTATATCTGTAAACATCAATATATTTATCATATAAGAGGTAGCATTTCAGCTTTACATACTTTTCAGTATCGAGAGAGATCTCACAAAGAATAACTTTGGCATCAACGTTTATTCCCCTTCGAACATAACGTCCTTATCAACTATTTTCTAGATGGCGTGATTTTCCGTGCCACGCGTACATAAAATTATTTAATTTTTTAATTTTTTGATTTATCGAAAGATTGTGATATCGTTGTTGGACAGATTCCACCGGTAGAGAAATTATTTAATTTTTATTTTTTTAATTAGTTTAATCGGTAATTGAATGAGAGATTATAAATGATGTCGCAGCATTTTGATTCTCTCTCTCCGTCTTCCTGAGATCATCGATAGAGCTGTAGATTCCTCCGTTTTCTCGATCCTGAGTCCGGAGATCGAGAGGAGGTAGCGGTGACTGCTCCTCTCTTCCTGGAATGGAGGAGAGGGGGCGGATGAGTGAGGTGCTCGGGGTGCTCGAGGCCCTCAAGAAGGCTTCCAAGGACATCGAGGCCAACCCCCACAAGGGCAGGGGCGGCAGTGATTGTGATTCGCCTTCCATGAAAGCCCTTCTGGAGCTTCAGACCGGCTCTGACGATCTCCTCTCTGGTGATCCCTGTCTCTCCACGCTCTCCGACCTCCTTTCCCGCTTCAAATCGCTCGCTGCTTCCCTCGAGTCTAGCTCGTGCGAGGAAGGTAGGGGTGGGATTTGGGGATCGATTCTCCGGCGGAGATCCGGCAAGAGCGACGAAATGTCGAGGGTGGCCGGATCCATCGGCACCGAGATCCAGTCGTGGATCGACCGGGTCAACGCGGATCGGCTCGTCTCGGCTCTGCTGTCCGCCGACAAGCGCGACGAGGGGGAACAGGCGCCGCTGCTTTGCGCCCTGGAGTCGCGCGTCTCCCGGGGATTCGACCGCGGCCTGCAGGAGGTGCTCCTCCGCTACGGCGCCTTCGCTGCCGTGGAGTCCGCTCTTGCGGACGCGCTGGCGCCGAAGCTGGTCCGCGAGCGCGCGGCGGCGGCGGCGCTCGCTCTGGTCCGCTTCAACAAGGCCGTCTTTGTGGGTCCTGTTCTGATGGGCCCCACGGTGGATGCGCTCGTCTCCATGTCCTCTACCTCCGTCGCCGCGCTGCGCGCTCTGAACGGGCTCATCGCTGCCATACGGAGCCCGCTGGTGGACGAGCTACACGCACAAGGGGCAATTCCGCGGCTGGTCGCCCTACTCGGCAGCGGGGAGGGCAGCGGGGTCAGCGTGGAGGTGCGAATGCTGGCGCTCGACTGCGTGCTGGAGATCGGTTATTTCGGCCGGAAGGAGGCCATCGACGCGATGCTCGCGGAAGGGCTGATAAAGTGGCTGGCGGCGCTCCAAAGGTCGGACCTTGGAGGCACCCTTATCGAGATGGACGGAAGCGAGGGAGGGGTGCCGGCGGGGTGGCTGTGGCACGGACGTGCCGTGGAAGAGGAGCGGCAGTTCCTGGAGGCGCGGCCTTTCGCGAGCTGCGTGGCGAGGTGGGCGGTGCAGGTGGAGGTCGGCGAGGGGCTGCGGCAACGAGAGAGGCGGGAGATAAAGCGGCAGCTGGTGTGGAGGGTGAAGGAGGCCGCCGCCTCCGAGGCGGAGGCCGCCACCGTGCTTGCGGAGGTGCTGTGGGGGTCCACCATCTGGTAAACAACACACTACGTCACGTCGCACTTGCAGTAGCTGTGGACTTTGGTGGTGGGATTTGTTTTCACCTGGATAATCTTGGCTTCTTCCACAGCAAATAGTGTAGTGGGAAGAATGGGACAAGTGCAAAGCCCATAGATTAGTTTAGATTAGATCTGATCAGGTAGGTTTGTGCATAAAAGGTCAAGGAATGGGAGATGACTGATAGTTATTGCTTTTTAACCTTTTCTTTTTAATTCGCCATTTTCCATCTAGATTAGGATTTTAAAATTTCTCAACCCCCAACATTGGGTTTTAGCATGACAGAATGGTATTTATATTCACCATGTGAATCCAGAAAGCTAATAAGAACCAATATGCTTCAAGGAATGATGTATATGAGATACTAGAAATCCATGTAGCTCCTCAACATGCTCTGGAGCTACCAGTCATATTGTTTGTCTCCAAGTTGATGCATATTATCTGATAAGGCTTTTAGGTTGTTCCAACTCATATGTAGTAAGGAACTTGTCAAACCAATGCTTTCAAGCTTGCGGTTACAATGGTTGAATTAGCAACTGACAAAAGTGTGATAGAAGGGAAAATTCAAAAGCTTACTTTGTCGATGGCTAGACAGAAGATTCAACACTGGAATTTCTGGTTTGTAGCTGGATTCGAAGTGAAGCATTTGCCTAAACTTGTTTTCTGTTGCATATAATGAAAAACTCATGACAAGGTAACTCGTTTCTTGAATCAGGAAGATTAGTTACAAATGAATGACTGTATCTGTATTATATTTGCAGCAAGGAAATAGATAGGTTTGGACCTTATAATGCCTCATTAAATTCATCCAGTCAATATCTAACTTTTGTAGCTTGGTTCTTTTTGTTATTGTGCTTGACCTTTTTGTGCTGCTTCAGCTATGGTTGCAGGACAGTAAAGAAACTGAAAGAAAATTTCTGATTTCATCAATATGGATACTGAGGTGATGTTTTCTCTTCAACGCCTTTAAATTTACATGATTCATTGTTTCTTTGGACTGGTGTACGCATACGAGTATGAATCCAATCTCATTTGCATATGTGCAGTAGTCTATGCTACTAATTTGATGTCTATGATTTATACTCCAAATTTTTTTATTAGTCTGGACTTATCTGCACATATAGATTTAGAGCAAATTGACCATTAGAGCTATTCTATTGTAAGCTGACTAGAAGGAAGAGTAACTGTTAAATGGAGTCCCAAAACTGGGATTTTTTCATCTACTTGTATCCTCATTTCATTGAATGAAACATGCATGAGGCTTATGGTGCATCTTCAACTTCTTCATCTTGGGAAAACTGAGAGATATTTGCTTATGCTGCATTCAATTTCTGTAGAGGATTCTGATAGGAAGCATATATGCTGAATAATGGTCTCAGTTCCATAGTCATTATGGCTTTAGCTTAATTGTTCATGCCACGAGCGTATCTGATAGAGGCTAGATCTACTTTTATGGTAAAAGATAAATGTTCTGTTTAAACCTTGATTGTAATCATGAGAGACAAGCATGAGCTAATGTGGACCATATTCTGTCCCTAAGAAAAAGCCAAAATCAATTAGTTACTGTGTGGTGTAGTGGTGAGCCATGATTTTAGGAGCCCTGAATCCGTATAATTTCACATTTAATGCAGTATTTAATGTAGTAGGGAAATACCTTATGGGTCAAGATAAAAAAAAATTTGCATTAGAAACAAGCATGGGCATTTAGTTGAGTTCCAGCTGGAAAAATGCACTAGAGACAGACACAAGACTAGTAAAATAAAGAGAAGAGAAGACAGAGGAAGCCATGATATGTTGCCAGGAGATAGCCAAATCAATTCCTTGTATTTCAGTCGCTGTGAGACTATTGTTTTCTATTATGGTTTACAATGGTTTTTGCCTGCGTTTTGTAAAGAAACAGATCTCGAATACTTTTTCTTATGAATTCATTTCATTTTGAGGATTAATTCATTCAAATGTTGGTTCCCTTGTCCTTGTATTTTGTTTGAGTTCTCTCTGGGATTGGCTTCTTTGTTAGTTTTAAATTATAATATATATATATAGGAAATTGATATTCTGTTTGCACACGTGGTGCGGGATAGAAGGATCTGGACAATTGAAATAGGAATAGTATTATTTTTTATTTTTTAAAATTTTTTACTTACAATTAAATGGGTCATTTAAGATTTCTCTTTTAGGATTTAGGGGTTGAATTATAGTATTAAGTAAAAAAAAAAAATTTTAATGAAAAAATTTTAATTGTTCATGGAGTATGTTGGATTGTTATCTCACACTTTTTATCTCACACACCTGTGAATAATTAATTTTTTTTATTTTAAAAATTTTTATTTAATATTATAATTTAATTTTTAAATTTGAAAAAAAAAATTATAATGATTTAACAGTAAAAAAAATTAAATAAAAAAATAATAAAACAATACTGTTCTTAAATAAAAAAATTAAATGGGTCATTTAAGATTTCTCTTTTAGGATTTAGGGGTTGAATTATAATATTAAGTAAAAAAAAAATTTTAAAATGAAAAAATTTTAATTGTTCATGGAGTATGTTGGATTGTTATCTCACACTTTTTATCTCACACACCTGTGAATAATTAATTTTTTTTATTTTAAAAATTTTTATTTAATATTATAATTTAATTTTTAAATTTGAAAAAAAAAATTATAATGATTTAACAGTAAAAAAAAATTAAATAAAAAAATAATAAAACAATACTGTTCTTATTCTGGATGTCCGAAATATTTTTGAGCACTTGAAATCTTCTAAGGCATATTGCACGCATACAAATAGGCAGTAGGATATCAATTTTCTACTGTGTGCCTATTATAAATTAGTCCTTTAAATATTTTAATTCATAGTTTTACCTTTTATATAATTATATGACAAATCAACTATATATTTTGTAATTTTTTTTCTCACATGATGAAATGTAATAGTTTCAAGTTATAAAATCGACCTTTTATATTTATTTTTAATTCTCATTTTTATCTTTATAAAGTTACATTTAATTATAAAAATGATAATTGACCTCAAATTAAATTTTACATATTCGGTCCTAACCTACGATTGCAAATCATTACCTCTTCCTCCTTTCTTGATGACTCTATTATGTGTATTATTGGTAATTGGTACAAATAACAGATTATAGACATGCACCTTAAACACTTCAGCACTTCATACCAATAACAACCACAAAGATAGCGATGGTAAAAGCACCCCCCAACCTTTAAATTAAATTGATTAACAGAAAAATTGAGTTTCATTTTGATTTTAAATCCATTAAATCAACCCTAATTAATATCAATCCATTAGCTAATTAGAACTCAATTAATAGTCATTTGATAAAGGATTAATAGATCGGATGATAAAAGATTAATGATTAATGGATCGGATTAAAACTGAAATCCGAAACCGTTAAGCAATAACAGTGTCGTTCCGCCCTTTTCTCCCGCGCGCGACCCGCGACCCCGACTTCTTCCTCGCGCGAAGATCGCGTCCAACAAGGACGCCGCCGCCCGCTCCTTTCGCCGTTCCTCGCGCCGACAGCGACGATAAAAGCCGGAGGAGACCGAGGGATAAGGCACGAGTAAAATCCCTAAACCCTTTCCCTCTGCCCTGTTTCTCACCGCCGCGAACCAGCATCGCCGCCGCCGCGTGTAGCCCGACGTCGTTGCCCTGCCGTCGCTCGAAGCCACCGCAGCATCCTTCGTTGCCGCTCTCCTTCTTCCTCAAACTGCCCGAACAATTTCCTCCTTCACGGTTTGGCCGCCGCCTCCTCCGTCGGTAAGCAAACAATCTGATTAGTTTTTTTTTATTGTGATGGGTTTGGAATTATTGTTGGGATTCCTGGATTTGTTCGGCTCTGTTTCGATGAAATGGAGATTGGGTTGGAATTTTTAGAGCTAGGTTTTTATTTGAGAATTGGGGCTGATCGGGATTTTCTTTTTTGGATTTGAGTCCTAATTGGTTTAAGGTTAGTGGCTGGCCCGTAATCAGTAGCATTTAATATGTTTAGTTTTAGTTAGCATGCTAAGCAGTAAACGCAATGTTATATCAAGAGCATGATCATGAATCTAAGTAAGCTAAGCATGTAGTGCATGATAGTAGCAATAAGCATTTAAAAGCAAGTAATAACTGAGAAAATGAGTACTGCATATGATCAATTGAAATAAGATCAAGAAGGTTTTTTCTCCATTAATTAAGGTCCCTAATTGAGGTTTATTAGCATCTCTAATTCTATCTTGATATCAACAAGCCAATCTATCTTTTAACTGTTGAATGGACATAATCAAAAGCTAAGCCAAGAAGTGGATGTAGCTTTAGTGGTATCAGGTCATAATGTCTTAATCAAGATCACAATAGCTAGCAAAGTACAAAGTATCATGTGAAGCTAATATCATCAAGAAACATTTCTATAGGTCTAATGTTTCATAGCATGATCGAGTGGAATTTTTGAGTTTCCCCTTGCTCTCTAAAGGAGAACTCTGTCTACACTCACTAAAGATGTAATTGTCTTCCTGGACCACCTGCATACTAAGGATTAGTTAAGTATGGCATATCTGTAAAAGCAAGTACCCGTGACTAAGTTATTAATTGATTTAAATTGAATTATTTGTAACTAGTTTATTTCAAATTTAATTATTAGTTAATTTGATTAACTAATTAATAGGTGATTAAGATGTAATGAAAGAATTACATAGGTTAATTTGATTAGTCGTTGGATTAATAAATAATGAGTTGATCTGAAATAAAGTTAGTAATTGATCGATCTGTTATGGTTCTATTAGGGTTTGGGAAGTTAAGCAGGGATTGGTTGGCATGAGTTCTAATTTATTGGGTTAATTTTTGATCCGGTTAAGGTTAACTCAAGTTAATTGGACTTGGTTAGGTTAAAATCGGTTGAGATGTGAGATTCGGTCGGGATTTACTTTAGCGTAAAAATTTAATATAATATTGTATTAAGAGGGTATTACACTTTGTGTAAATTACAGGACCTTGATTTATGGATCCTACTCTACAGAGAGGTTCTGATTTCGACGATTCGTCAATCAAATGAGTACCTTCTATCCTTGGACTCGTATAATTTTCCTGTGCATGAATATATAAAAATTTAATGGATATATATATTTAGATATGTTATAATTGTTTTTAAAAAGGGGATTTAAAACGATCTTTAAACTATTGAAACAAGGTTAAAATAATTAAATTATTAAAGGGTAAATAATTGATTTATTTCTTGTTCGCTCATGGATTCATCTGGGGGAATTAAAATGAGAAAGAGTGTTTTAAAAATTTAAATAGATACTCTGACTTACTCTGCCTGTTGATACATGTCTTTATGCTGCTTGACCTTTTATTTCTCATATTGTTGATATATATTGCATCTGGTTGATACTTATCCTTACTTGTAATCTTATAGTGATACCTAAATAAATGAATAGATTTGATTTGATTTGAGTTGGTCGTTTAGACCAAGTCGAAAAAGATACATATTGAGAATGTAACCATTATGATAATTGATGAAAAAAAATATAACGTGAAATGAGATAAAAGAAAATGATAAACATTAAAAAGGTGTTAACTATGAGCTTAGTTTTTATACCAGAGTTTTACCAGAGAGTACTGGACCGTACACCTGAGGAGTGGTGGCGTGATGTAGCCCTCGGTCCAGGGACTGTACACCTGAGGAGTGGTGGCATGATGTAGCCCTCGATCTAGGGACCGTACACTTGAGTAGTGGTGGCGTGATGTAGCCCTTGGTCCCGAGCACTTGACCGCCCACATATTATTGTGGTAGAGCAGAGGTCGTTGTCAGTGTTTATTTTGTCTTCCACCGGTGAGGGCTCTTTAGCCCGTATGTTAGATAACGTATACGACAATAAATTATGAGGAGACTATAGGCTGTTAGCCTATATATGAGTTATTATTATTCTCTGATGATGTTGGCTCTTGATTGATTATATAAAATGTTGACACTGATTTTAATTATGTTGAGATTAGACCGATGATGATATATATATAACTTGATTAAATTGATCATAATTGAGTTGAGATAATCTATAGTTTGATTAAATAACAAAGATTGAGATGATTTATCACAATTGATGATAATAAATGATAATCAAGTTGAGAAACGAAATTCATACATAAAAATGTGATTTGATTCTAGACAATGATAACAGAAGATAATGGTACATACATATGTATTTATATTATGTATACATGGAAAACTTTGTGAAGAACTTACGGTTGAGATAATAAATTGTGATCTGCTCTGTTTCTTTGGCTTCTTAAATAATATTAAGTTCATACACATCTTTTATGATTACCCACTTAGCCATTGGCTAACTTTCTATATTATTTGACTTCTAGTTTTGCAGGTATAGATTTGTGCACCTTGTTTATATTGAGATAAGGATAATGAAGATTGGAGTTCTGCCGGACTGCCCCCATCTCACAGCAAGGTGAAGTTGGTCTTCCTTCGTATGTTTTGGGATTATTGGTCTTTTTCAGATTTTATATGGTTAAGTTTGTGGTTTGATTTTGTTGTGAGCACCATCGAGGTGCTTTAGGATTTTCGTAGTTCTTGTAGTTATGTGTTGGTGATCACACCTTGTCGGTTTGTGTATATGAGTTTGGTGGTTGATGTAGTTGTTATAATTGATACATGAGTTGTGTAGGTGGTGTTGTGGTTGTGTGGTCCTCTATCTTATTATGTAATTAGGAAAAGTTGAATTGTTATAGGGGAGATGCTGTCGAAATTTTTCAGACGGTTATCTCTCGGGACGTGACATCAAGTTTGGATCCTCTTCTACTCCTTTGTGCGAAAGTAAAGAACAAAATTTTCTTTAGGAGCTATTTATATCACAAGTTTGAAAGTCAAAGTCACTGTTATATCCATTTTAAAAACAAATTAAAGTAAGGATGTAATTGTAATTTTCAAACTTTATTGGATCTTGTTGTAAATGCCTGACTTCTTTCAGTATTTTACTGAACCACGTTGAGAATTTTCTAGAATAACCAATCACGTTATATCCCTCTTCCTCCTTTCCGCCTTTCCGCTTATTCATCCCGTCTCGCTCTCTCTTGATTTGATTTCGAGACAAGCCACGTCCTCAACGTTCTCCTTGCCTCCTCCCCTTTGCTGGCTCAAGCGTGGAGTTGCTCCCTGCATGCCAATGTCGATAGTGTGAGATTCGTCCTTGATAGGAGTGACGACGCGATCTTTGTCGCTTTCTCCGAGGTGCACATCGATGTTTCACCGTTCGCACCCTCGTCTAGCCTCGACAATGGGAACTGCACTATTCGATTTACGTTCCCCATTGATCGTGGAGCCGATGGCACGCACGAGACAATGTGCTATTCGAGCTCGTTCCCCATTACAGTGGCACGCACGAGCTCTTTGCGCCACTGAGAGGAGCCGAAGAGGACGAAGACGAGCAATCACCATCGGTGCTCTTCCAGATGGACGATGGAGGAAACTCATTATATCATGGATAACATCATTGAAACCCTTATTTGACCTAAACCCTAACCTTTCCTTAGGGTTAAGTAAAACTTATAGGTTTCCTTTCCTTAGGGTCTTGAAAATTCTTACTACATGAACTTAAACAAGTTTAATCATAGTTATCCATTTCATAGTTGATCATATACGAAACCCTAGACCCAACCAAAACCCTAATTTCTTAAGGTTGGCCGAATCATCTTAGAGTCCCCTTTAGATTCTCAACTATCATGAACCCTAATCCATTTTATCATCATAGGAGAACATCAAGTGATATTTAAACCTATTAGCTAGATTTAACACATCATTTGAGCTCCCTACATGTCTTGGCCGAAACCTCATGGGCTTGAAACCCTAGGTTAGGCTTAACCACATGATACCCTATGTCTTGTTAAAGTTCATCTAACCTTTGTAACCATTTATTAGGTTTAGAACATCACTTAGATTCCTTGTTTCATGGTTGGCCGAAACCCTAGTTGCCATGAACCTATTGCTTTGTTTTAGATCTAACCACATGAGACCTTAAACCATGTTAGGAATTCATCACATAGCATTTGCAACCATAGTTAAGTTTGAAACCTAACCTAATTCCCTTGTACATATCTTGGCCGAAACTTTAAAACATGGAATCCAAGATTAGGTTTAAACACATAAACCCTAAATCATCCTAGGAAATCATCATATAGCATTTACAACCATAGCTAGGTTAAATCATGACTTAAAGTCCTAATTTCTCTTGTTGGCCGAATATTATAAACATGCAAACATGATGTTAAATTCAACCATATGAACCCTAAATCATCATAGGGAAACATCACATATCATTTCAACCATAGATAGGTTAAAAACATAACTTAAAGCCCTAAATGTTCTTGTATAGCCGAAACCCTATATAGCATGAAACCCTAGTTTTATTCACATGGAAAAACTAACTCATATAAAACCTTATCATGTATCTTTTGAAACCATAGCATGCTCAAAAACAAAACCTTGAAACCCTAACATACCATGGCCGAAACTTTGAGAGTTTACAACATGAAACCCTAAACTTTAACCACATGAAAAACAACCAAGTTTTACTTAAACATCCTCATGAATCATATAGAGCACAACTTATTCATAGACATGCTTTTAAAACCCTAACATCACATCATGGCCGAACCTTTAAAACAAATTTTCTCATGCTCTTTCAACAACAAAACATTAGAAAATCATGGAAAACTTCATCATAGCTATTATGTTGCAAGGTGAGGGGAGTCTTACCTAGCCCTTTAGAGAAGTTTATACCCTAAAGAGAAGAAGAAGATGAAGCCCTTGTGAAGCCCTTAACCCTTCCTTGTGATCACCTTAGTTCCCTAAGCAAACCCTTTCCCTTGCTCCTCTTCCTTAGCTTTGTTGATGAAGATAACTCCCAAGGAGCTCTCGGCCACAAGAAGAAGAAAGGGAGAAGAGTTGGTTTCGGTGGAGGAAATGAGGAAGAAGGGAAATTTCGGTGATAAGAGGCTTTAAAAGGATTAGTGGAGAGGGAGTTACATTTCACTCTTGAAACTCCTCCATTTACTTTCCTTTAATCATGAAGTAAAGGCAAGCAAAGTGCCTCTTCACTTGTTCTTATGCCCCTTCATGTACCCTTAACCTTAAGTAGCATGTCCCCTATCATTTTCACAAGAAAACTTGCTAGCTCATATGGTTACCCCATGCTTCTACTAGGCTTGCCATTTCCTTGAGGTCCAAGGATCAATCCTTGGTTCCTCCATTCTTTTTCTTTTTTTTTTTATTTTTGCAAAGCCCACATGAGATAAGCCCATTTAACTTATCCATTCCTTAAGGCCCAATTTCATTCCTTTTTATCATTAGCTAGCCCATATAAGAGAAGCCCATTATGAAAAACATTTAAACCATAGAGCCCATCAAAGCTAAAAGCCCATTTAACATCAAGGCCCATTTAGTAATTTTACTAAATTTTCTTTAAGCTATCATTCATCAATATCAAGGAATTATTGAAGGAAAATTGCGGGTATTACAACTCTCCCCACCAGAGATGATACTAGAGTCTCAGATTGATCCCAATGTTGGGGTTGGTGGTCTTCCTGAGGGGCAACCAAATCCTATGGAAGCTCATCCGACCAACTTAGTCACCCCTACACCAGCTATTATCATGGAGAAGACTCGTATTCCTTTGCTTGCGAGTTCCGCAAGGGATCATTTTACCCTATTCGATGGAGCCACCGACCCTTGGGTGGCGCGTACCTGGTTAAGAGATATTGAGCTTACATTTAGATACATGTCCTGTTCCGACACAGAGAAGGTAGAGCTAGCTGCATATCATTTTAGAGGACAGACAACCACATGGTGGGAGATGCGGCAGACTATTTTCGGAGATCAGATCATCTCTTGGCAGTTATTCAAGGAGGCGTTCGAGAGACAATATTTTCCTGTAGCATTTTGTATTGCTCGACGTCAAGAATTCATGAATCTCAAGCAAGGTGACCGAAGCATTCTGGACTACAATGCGGAGTTTAGTCAACTTGTGGAATTTTGCCCACATATTGTAGCTCAAGACTACGATCATATGCTTCACTTTACATAGGGACTTGCAACATATATTCGGGCCAAGATGGCTGGACTCCTTGTTACTACTTATCGGGAATCACTAGATTGAGCTATAATGATTGAGGTAACTCAGCAACAAATCTCTCAAGAAAAAGAAGCTAATCGACAGACCTCACGAATATCATCGCAGAGTTAAAGTCGTCGATCTCGTGACCAAGATACGACTAGCGAGTCTTCCCGACCATAAAAAGTGTTCAAGGTATCACAAGGGTTTAATTGCCCAATTCTAGCACAGCGAGACCAAATACACGTGAAGTGTTTTCGATGTGGAGCACCAAATCATACAGCAATAGAATGCTCACTAAATAGTAGCATATGTTTCTACTATAAATTACCAGGACATCAATTGAGATATTGTACTTTGAGGGCACAACATCGAGCAGGAGGATCACAGTCTCAGCAGGCTCAACCTGCGCCACGACCTCCACAATCTCGGTATCAGAGAAGTCCACAAAGATGTCAGTAGTACCAATACCAAAATCCCCCACTTATCCAGTCCGTTCCACAACCACAACTGTATCAATTATAGTCTCAAGTGAGGAGCGAGTATCAGTCTGCACCCCCACCCTAGCAGTATCCATCACTGCCTAATCAACCCTCGACCCAGCTATACCAGCCTCCGCAAGATCAGAATCAACCTTCTTCTTCTATCCAGAGGGATCAGCAGTCAGGTTCGAAGGCAGGACACGAGCAGAGGCACAATGAAACGAGAGATCGTTCATTCGGAGTATAATTTGAGTTACTAGGGTATTTTCACATTATAGTAGGTAGATAATAAATTTGAAGACCAAATTTTTATTAGTGGGGGAGAATGTCATATATGAGAATTTTTATTATTTTATTATTATTTTAATTTTTAGTGGACCGATTTGGAACTAAATGGTTTGGTTCATGATGGAAGAGAGTTGTGATAAATTGGGATAGATTAGAAATTTCGTCTTGAAAAGATGAAACGAACAAAACTAGTTTGGGTTAAATCGAAATTCGTTTAATTAGTAAATTAAGCAAATCAATTAATTACAATAAACCCTAAAATTTAAACCGATTTAACCCAAATCTTAAACCCGATTTAAAAGTTACTATGCATTCCTCATTATAACTAAACCGCAGCCTGCGCGACCTTTTCCTCGCGCGCACGTGCCGATCGAAGCCTTCGCCGGGTTTCTCGCGACGAGGAGAGCTATAAGAGGAGGCCGAGACCCACAGCCCTAGCCTCCCCTTCTCCTCCCACAGTCGCCCGTCTTCTGCCCTAATGCAACGCCGCCCCTGCTTCTGCTCCAAGCCACGACGTCGCTGCTCGCATTGCCGCCCCTCCCACAGCCGCGATCGCTGCCTCCTCCCACAGCCGCCCGCCGCTTCTGCCCTAACGCGACGCCACCCTTGCTTCTGCTCCAAGCCGTGACGTTGCTGCTCGTGATCGCCGCCCCTCCCACAGCCGCGATCGCCGCCTCCTCCCACAACCGCGATCGCCGCCTCCTCCCACAGCTGCGACCACCCCCGCTTCTGCTTCGCTGCCCGGGACGCCGTTATAGATGCTGCGATTGCCGCCTGCCACGTCGCTGCTGACCTACTGCCACCGGCCGCCACCGAGTAGTAAGGATTTATTAATTGGTAGATTAGATTAAGGTTGGGCTTGGTTGATTAAACAAATTTGATTAATTAAGATAATTAATATAGTTTAATTAGATTATTAATCAGTTTAATAATTAGTTAATTAGTTAATAATTAGTAATTAATTGTTTAAATCGATAACGTGATTAGAAGTGATTAATGGTGATGGATTAGGATTAGTTAATTGATATAGTAATGAGTATAGATTTATTAATTATTTAATTAGTTTATTAATCAATTTAATTAATGTAATTAAGTTATTATAAATTTAATTATTAGTTGATTTGATTAACTAATTAATAATTGATTAAGATGTAATTAAAGAAGGATTAATTACATATGTTAATTTAATTAGTTGTTGGATTCGTAAAGGATGAGTTGATTTGGGTTAGGGTTAACTCTTGATCCGGTTAAGGTTAACTTGTGTTAATTGGACTTGGTTAGGTTAAATTCGATTGAAATGTGAGATTCGGTTGGGGTTTACTTTGTCATAGAAAGATTTAATATATATTGTTGTACTTAGTTGGTATTATATGGTGTAATATGTAGGACCTTGATTTACGAATCTTGACGTACGTCACACCAGGTGGGTACATTCTTTCTTGGACTCATATATTTTCCTGCGCATGAATAGATAAATTAAATTGACATATATTATATATGTTATAATGGTTTCAAAAGGAGAATTAAAATGATCTTTAAAATATTAAAACAGGGTTAAATTAATTAAATCATTAAAGGATAATCAATTGATTTAATTTTCCTATTCACACATGGGTTCATCTGGAGAATTAAAATGGGAAAAGGTATTTTTAAAATTTAAATGGATATTCTGACTTACTCTGCCGTTGATATATGTCTTTACATTACTTGATCTATTATATTCCTCACTGTTAATATTGTTGAGATGTATACTATAAGCCTTATTTTTTGTATAAACATCTATTTTGCAATAATATTGAAATGAGAATCACCTTGGTCAGAATGTTTGTGTTTCTTATGTAATACAGTTGTCTACTTAATTTATATTGTAGATAACATGGTGTGTGGTGTCACACACAGAAGATCATGTTATCAGTTCCTTATAAATTATAAATAGTAGCTCACAACCAAAATGAATAGCGACAAATCATTGGAGTGGTTGTAGTGTAATTAGTATTAGTTTATCTTGACTATTAAATTATACTAGTACACTTTGTATGTATTGAGCAAGGACCGTTTGAGGTCGTTCGATTTAAACTGACTATATAATCGAACTAGATCTCAGTTATTATGGATATGCATACTCTTAATCCCGATATAATAACAAACACATATACTTAGAATGTATTTCTTTAATTCATCAAAGGGTGAGATTTATTTCGTTAAATCAAGAAGCCCGATGAGTTGGGAGATAATGCTATGTATATGATGTGTTGTTGATTATAGAAGAAAACTGTGTCCTATAATCTAGGCTGATGATGTCCCTTTGAGGAGCTCATAAGGATTATCATGTAAACCCTGCAAGTGAACTTAGTTCCGCATGAAAATAAGGTTGAGTGGTACTACTCTCGGACTTAGAAGTTAATTAATTGAGTTGTCAGTAATTCAATTAATTGACGGGCATACGATATCTTAAACACAGAGAGATTAATGCACTCATGGTAAGAAGGAGCCCATATTATAATATGGGATTGGTGCGGTAGTTCAATAATAACTCTTTAGTGGTATGAGTTATTATTGATGGACTTGAGTTGGGTGTTCAGGGAGAACACAGGAAGCCGAAGCCCATCAGGAGGCCAAAACTAATTCCTCCTCTAGGTTCCTGCTGTAGCCTTTAGATAAGCCTCGAGTCCACCTAAGAGAATTCTATAAGAGTTTCGGATAGAAAATTCTGTTAAGAATTTTTCTTGTGAAAAATTCTGTTAAGAATTTTTTATGAAAAATTCTGTTAAAAAATTTTGTTAAGAATTTCCGTTATGAAATTCTATTAAGAATTCTATTTCTTCTAAATCGTAAATAAAATTTGATTTTTTTTTATAGAAATTTTGTTAAAATAACAAAACTTAATAAAGGAATTTTGTTAAGAAATTAACGAAATTTTATTAAGAGGTTTTGTTAAGAAAATAATAAAATTTAGTTAAGGAAATTTATTAAGAAAACTAACTAAATCTTATCAAGAGATTTATTAGATTTTTCTAACTAAATCTGATAAGAAAAATTTGTTAGATTCTTTCTAAATTTCCTAAGATGGCTTAGCTATAAAAGGGGAGGTTTGCAAGAGGGAGATATACACAAAATAATCTCCTTTCCCCTTGCTAGGGCCGGCAGCAACAAAAGACTTCTCCCTTTGTTTTGCTAGGGCCAGCGGCCCCCCCCTCTTGGTTTCCTCCCTTTCGCCCAAGCCTCCTCTCCTTCCTCTCTTGCTATGGGACGACACACAAGGTCTCTAAGGCTTGCTAGGGCCGGCGGCAAAGAAGAAGAAGGAGTCGCGATTGCGCCGTCGGGGAAGAAACAAAGAGTAGGAGAAGTCTTGAATTAGGGTTTTCTTTGCCTTTATAAGCTTCCTTCACGATATCATCACCGACAAATGCGGGATCTCGCAATGAAAGCGTGATCCCTGTTCAGCAGACGTGGATGCGATGAAATCGCGATCCCTCGCGAGCGTGAGGCGTGAACAGGAGGAAGAAGGCAATAAACTGGACTGGATTTGAATTTCAGGGTTCACTGTAGCGAACTAGCAAGTTACTGTAGCAAACTGGGTTTATTTTTGATTCGCTTGGTTCACTAATTAAACGAACTCCGATTTGATCCAAATCAATTTTACTCGTTTCGTCTTCACAAGATGAAACTTCTCATTACATCTGTTCTGACAACATCTCTTCCATCATGAACCAAACCAAGTTGGTTCAATTTGGTTTAAAACTGAATCATTTGGTTCACTAACTAAACGACCTCTGATTTGAAGGAAATCAGTTTCGTTCATTTCATCTTCGCAAGACGAGTTTCATTCTCCTCCACTAACAAAATTCCTCGTATCTTACAAAGGTCCACTGGGAGCCCTCTGCTTCCTTCGTTTTTCCTGAGAGTCCACCTCCCCTCAAATAAAGGACAATTGGGAGCCCCTCTATCATTATCTCCATGGTTCGGGTCCGAGCCTCCTCTACCTTCTTCATTTTTTTCGAGGGTCTCCACATGACTCTACATATACCATGGCTCTGATACAAATTGCTAATACTGATGGAATAATATATCTCCATAATGATATGATATTATCCACTTTGGGCCTAAGCCTCATAGTTTTATTTTTGAGCTCAATCCAAAAAGCTTCATACCAATAGAGATATCTTCCATTTTATAAATTCATGATTTTTTTTAATGTATTTCCAATGTGAAACTTTAATTGTATCCTAACAGTGTTGAGTATCTAATTGCAAATAGATTGATAATACTTGTATTATCAATGAGTATTTTTGAGAATGAACCCTAATAACTTTTTTATATAAACAATATTTACAAGTTGTATAGAAAAACATTAAGAAAGACAATGCATTTCCAACACATTAATAATCTTTATAAATTTTAAATAAACTTCTTTACTGATTTAAAATATTTAGAAACTAAATTAGCTTAATGTTTAGGCTACTTATCACAATGCTTGTCTTACATTTTGCACACTACATACAAGATACATGAAAGAAATATACTTAAAAAATCTCTTAGTTTATCAATGCTTAGAATATACCAAAGTTCAATTAGGGCTAATTAATAAATGAGAGAGTTAGAAGACGAAAATTTAGCAACAATTATAACTGAACTAGTAGTGAGATTTTAGGTTACTTGAGTAGTATTTATGTCAAATTAGGGTTGAATTTGGGATTAAATTTACTAATAGAAAATTGACTAAAGAATATTCAGTTTTGTGTGCATTAAGTTCAAATTACTTTCATTTTGAATGAATTCTAACTAAATACAAAGAGCATTCAATCTGGTTGAGCCATTTAGAAGAGGTTTGGCTTGTTAATCAAAACCCTTTTATTTCTTCTCGAGCATCCCTTCTTCATTGTTGTAGATTACCTGGTCATCAACCTAGCCCAATTTTTTGCACCTCCACTTGCACCCTTTTATAGTAGTTGTAGTGCTTCATCCCCTTTTCTCGTGTGTGCCAAGTTGAAACCCTATGCTCACTTCTACTTCTCACACATTGCAACTTTTATTGATAGTGAAAATACCGTGCATTGATATAATTTTAAGGTTTTTAGTTTTATACAATGATAAACTAAGGTTTATTCACTATCATTCTTCTAAGGTATTTTTTCCATGGTTTGAACTTTGTATTGTTTCAAACAAAATGATCGAAAGGTATCATTTTGATAAATTATAAAAAAAATCTCGGTATTGCTTGGCATAGGTATTCTTTCTATGTTTTTTTTATCTCCTTTCTCTTTCAATATTTAATACGTCATTGCACTATGCATCAGAACATCGGCGTGCACAAACAGATCCTCAAATGAAATTCCACTCAGAAAAGCAAAATCTCAATTCCATAGAATCAGAATTCACGCCCTAACCTTAAAAGAAGCCGAGCCCTAACAACCCTTGCCCTGGCTCGACTTGAGCAAGCTGCCGGTCGGAAATCGAGTTCTTCTCTCGGCCACAATCAAGAAATTTCCAACAAGCTCGATTCCATATCAAGCTGTGAAGAGATCAAAGTTTGGAATCCGGAGAGATCTAAAGAAAAACCCTAAGACACAATATCCAACACGAAACCCCTTACCTATCACCACCGAACAGATCCCCTTTCACCGCGTCGCCGCCCGAAATGCACTGCCTCCGGCAATGAATCGAGCCTAAGGGTGAAGATCCAGCCTCTAGCCGCTTCCTCTTTGTCGGCTCCGACAGCTTCCGCCTCCGGTTCTTGCGATCGGGGTGAAGAAGGGAACAAACAGAGGTTCGCGCGAGGAAACAGAGTATCGGGTGAAGAAGGGGATCGCTACTACTGTAGCCTTCTTATAGGATTTTGGGCTCCAGTTGCATTAACGGGTTAAAATCCAATATCCTTTAACCTATAACCCTAAAGGGTTAATTAGATTAAATTAAGCTAATTGGGCTTGCTATTTTGGGCTGGTTACATGGCTTTAGGGTTGGTTTGATTAAGCCTCTTAATTAGCCTTTTTAACCCATAAATCTATTAACTCAAATAATTCATTAACCCTTTAACTAAATGGGCTAAATTTAAGGTTAATTAGGCTTTGTAAATTGGGTTCTAATTTGGCTTTATTTAATTAGCTTAATTTGATTTCATTTAACCGGTTTAAGAATTAATTGTAATTAGGGTAAATTTTACAAATTACCCCTAAAGGTTCGGTATTTTATATTCTTCCCCACTTACAAAAATTTGGTCCCTAAATTTATTAACTTCATTCTACAATGCATAAATACTATAAACTTTGAAATCAAATAGATGGGGATATCGAGCTCGGATAACATCCTTCAGCTCCCATGTAGTCTCCTCATCTGAATGATGCTGCCATCCGACTTTTACAAGTCGAATGGTTTTGTTCCGCAACTGCCGCTCTTTCCGATCAAGAATCCGCACTGGAATCTCCTCATAAGTCGCGTCCGGCTGTAGAGGAACATGTACTTCCTTCAGAACATGCGAAGGATAAGGTACGTATTTCCGCAGCATAGAAACATGAAATACGCTATGTACATCTGTAAGTGTTGGCGGTAATGCCAGGCGGTATGCCACCTCGGCAATCCGCTCTAGTATCTCAAAGGGACCAATGTAGCGTGGAGCAAGCTTCCCTTTTAGTCTGAATCTCTTCACCCCTTTCGTGGGTGAAACTCGCAGAAACACATGATTGCCCACAGAGAACTCCAATGGCCGACGTCTCTGATCTGTATAACTTTTCTGTCTATCCTGCGCCTCTGCCATACGTCGTCGGATAACTCGAACGAGCTCTGCCTTGTGCTGTATACTCTGTGGACCCAATAACTGTTGCTCGCCAACTTCCTCCCACAATATCGGAGATCGATAGGGTCTACCATACAATGCCTCGAATAGAACCATCTGAATAGTAGAATGATAGCTGTTATTATATACAAACTCCACTAAATGCAAGTGATCTTCCCAGCTGCCACCGAAATCCATAATACACGCCCGCAATAAGTCCTCCAGAGTCTGGATAGTGAGCTCTGACTGACCATCTGTCTGCGGATGGAATGCTGTACTGAAGTGGAGCTCTGTGCCCAATGCCTGCTGCAGACTCTGCCAAAATCAGAAAGTAAACCGCGGATCTCTATCTGAAATAATACTAGAAGGTACACAGTGTAATCTAATAATCTCTCGGTAATAAATGTCAGCAAGACGATCTAGTGAATCTATCCGACGTATCGGAAGGAAATGAGCGGATTTGGTTAACTGATCGATGATTACCCAAATCGCATCATGCCCCTTCCGGGTCTTGGGCAAACCAGTAACGAAATCCATAGTGATGTGCTCCCACTTCCACTCAGGCAATGATATCTTCTGAAGAAATCCTGTTGGTCTCTAGTGTTCAGCCTTCACCTGCTGGCAGACTAAACACCTCGCAACAAAATCTGCGATATCTCTCTTCATGTCATCCCACCAATAGAGGCGCTTAAGGTCTCGATACATACGAGTACCACCCGGATGTATCACAACCTCGAATGATGTGCCTCATGCAGAAATTCATCTTTAATCGGATGCTTCTCTGGAACACAAAGTCGACCTCGAAATCGAATTTTCCCCTCTGCGTCATATGAGAACTCTAACTGCTGTCCAGAGTCCACTCTGCTACGGATAAACTGCAGATGCTGATCACTAGCCTGGGCCAACTTAATCTTCTCCACTATAGGTGACTGAGCAACCATCAAAACCAGAACACCATGTTGAGTCCGACTATGCTCTATCAGTCCCAAATCGAAAAACTGCCAGATCAGATCAGTAACGGCTACCATCTGACTAGCCAGAACCCCACGTGACTTTCGACTAAGTGCATCTGCGACAACATTAGCTTTACCTGGGTGGTAGCTAATGGTGCAATCGTAATCCTTCAGATACTCCATCCAACGTCTATATCTGAGGTTCAGTTCTTTCTGGGTGAACAGATACTTCAGGCCTTTATGATCGGTGAAAATCTCGAAGGTAACTCCATTTAAATAGTGTCGCCAAATCTTCAGAGCAAAGATAATAGTGGCGAGCTCCAAATCATGCACAGGGTAGTTCTTCTCGTGATCTTTCAACTGACGAGAAGCATAAGCGACTACCCGGTCATGCTGCATCAATACCGCACCAAGTCACTGGAATGATGCATTTGTATAAAGTGTGAATCCATCCTCGCTAGAAGGAATCACAAGAATCGGAGCGCTCAGTAACCACTGCTTAAGCTCTTGGAAGCTAGTCTCGCAAGCCTCTGACCAGACGAACTTCACTCCCTTTTTGGTTAGACGAGTCAGCGGTGTAGCAAGACGCGAGAAACCCTCAACAAATCTTTGATAATATCCTGCTAAACCCAGAAAACTACAGACCTCCTTAACTGTCTTCGGCTGCTCCCAACCAGTAACAGCCTCAATCTTCTGAGGATCAACAGAAATCCCTCTATTGGATACTACGTGCCCAAGAAATCTAACCGAGGATAACCAGAAAGCACATTTGCTGAACTTTACGTACAGCTGCTCCCGACGTAGTGTCTCAAGTACAATACAGAAGATGTTGCTCATGCTCTGTCTCTGATCGAGAATATATCAGAATATCATCGATGAAAACAATGACGAACCGATCTAGAAACTCCAAGAAAATCCGGTTCATCAGAACCATAAATACGGTCGGAGCATTGGTGAGATCGAACGGCATCACCAAGAACTCATAGTGTCCGTACCGAGTGCGGAAAGTTATCTTCTGGACATCCTCCTCTCGTACTCTAAGCTGATGATAGCCAGATTGCAAATCAATCTTAGAGTATACGCATGAACCCTTCAACTGGTCAAACAGATCATCGATGCGAGGCAAGGGATACTTGTTCTTCACTGTTACCGCATTCAACTGGTGGTAATCAATATACAATCGCATAGATCCATCCTTTTTCTTCACAAATAGAACTGGGCTCACCATGGTGAAACACTCGGATGAATAAAGCCCCGGTCCAATAATTCTTGTAGCTGGACTTTAAGTTCTTCCAGCTCTTTCGGTGTCATCTGATACGGAACCTTGGACACTGATGTCGTTGTTGGTGCAATCTTTGCCCCAAGTGCATTGAGTTTCAATGTTTGGCTAAACTATGTTTGAAGTTAGGCAATACTTGTGATCTAACATGTGTGATGCAAGTTTGCAGGAAAGTCCAAGCGTAGTCTTGGCAAAGGAAAAGTCCAAGGGTGGTCTTGGCAAAGGAAAAGTCCAAGGGTGGTCTTGGCAAAGGAAAAGTCCAAGGGTGGTCTTGGCAAAGGAAAAGTCCAAGGGTGGTCTTGGCAAAGGAGTCCAAGGGTGGTCTTGGCAAGGAAAAGTCCAAGGGTGGTCTTGGCAAGGAAAAGTCCAAGGGTGGTCTTGGCAAGGAAAAGTCCAAGGGTGGTCTTGGCAAGGAAAAGTCCAAGGGTGGTCTTGGCAAAGACTTGACATGACAAAGCTGATGGAAGCATCTCAGGCTAGTGCAGGGAGGCATGAGGCTGTGGGAGGTGTTTGAAGGCCGAGGTCTAGGTCAAGAGAAGCTGAAATGGGATTTTTCAGCTTCACCAGTCGACTGGCCCTGCCAGCAGTCGACTGCTCATAAATCAGACGCACACAGAAAGATCAGTCGAGCCAGAGGAAGACAGGAGTCGACTGGGCAGTCGACTGGTGTTATGGTGAGTCGACTGTTGCCAGTCGACTGGTCTTGGACAGTCGACTGCTATTTGAACGTTGCAGAAAATTGGCAAGCATTTAATGCGCTTTAATGCGAGATTTTGTTGCCGATTGAAGGCATCAGTCGACTGGCCCTGCCAGCAGTCGACTGATGTTGCAGAGATTATAAAAGAAGCCTGCACGAGAACAACTCAAGAATTTCGCCATTCTTTCATTCTTTTGTGCTTCTTCTGAGAACTTGTTTGTTCTCCATTCTCTGCTTTCTTTCTCTCCTCACAAACACTATTTCATATCATTCTTGAGGAGATCTAAAGAGTTGTAAAGGTTTCTCCGCCTTCGAGGTTTTCGAGAAGGAGAAGATTCATAGTGCATCGGGTGTGTGCGTGCGTGTGGATCCTTGGATTAGTCACCTCTGCGGAGGTGGAGACCAAGTAAACAAACCGGGTTAGCGTTGATCTCTTTCTTTCTCTTTTATATTTTTGCTTCCGCTAATCTCTGTGCAGAGAAAGAACAAGAAAAATCGAGAAACGCTATTCACCCCCCCTCTAGCGAACCAACCGATCCTAACAAGTGGTATCAGAGCCGGTTCCGTTTCGGAGGATCTAACCATCAACCGGAGCAACTAATGGCATTTCAAGAGGGTTACAGCACCGCACGACCACCATACTTCGATGGGAATGATTTCGCCTACTGGAAAGGTAGAATGGAATATTATTTAATGAATGATATTGAAAACTGGTTTAGTATTGTAGATGGGTTCGAGATACCCAAAGACATCGAAGGAAAAGTCATCCTTACAAAAGATTGGACAAAAGACATGTGCAAGAAGGCACAAGCCAACGCCAAAGCTACAACGACCTTGCAATGCGGGCTATCAAAAGAGCAGTTGAGCAAAGTCGGACCTTTTAATTCGGCAAAAGAATTATGGGAGAAATTGATAGAACTAAATGAAGGATCTACTGAATCGAGACGAGCCAAGAAGGATCTTCTTGTGAGTCAACTACAATCCTTCGCGATGAGATCAAATGAAAATGTAAGTCAAATGCATGGAAGGTTCAAGGAAATAGTAAATGGACTCCATGTAATTGGTGAAAAGATCGATAACCGCGATCTTGTAAGGTATGTGCTACAAGCCTTTCCCCGAACTACTTTATGGGCATCTATGGTGGATGCATATAAAGTATAATTATTTTGTGAATTTCAACTACACGAACAAGCTAATATGGGCACGCAGGAGAAAGGTATTGCTTTGATTGTAGATAAAGAGAAGAAGAAGAAGAAGAAGGAAAAGGAGGAACCATCAGAATCTGAGGAAGAGTCTTCAGACAGTGATGAAGAACTAACTTCAAAAGAAATGGCGCATTACGTGAAGAAGATGATGGGGAAAACTAAAAGATTCACCCGCTCTTCTATTCTCGCTGCGCGAGGCTAGGTATCACGATACAACCCTCTTCCTCGCTCGCTCAGCCGTATCCCGATCGCCTCTTACTCGCTCAGCCGTATCCCGATTTTCCCCTTCCCCTTCCTCGCGAGGTTCCCCCCTGTGCAACGGCTAGGTATCGCGATACCCGCTTCTTCCTCGCTCGCTCTGTCGTATCCCACTTTTCTATTCTCCGCAGCATGCGCGGCTAGGTATCGCGATCCCCTCCCCGTGCACGGCGATCCCTCCCCATGCGCAGAGTCCCGCAGGCCGTAGCAGTCGTTTCAACCTCTCTTCCTTCTTCTCGTTTCTTCCCTCTCTCTCTTGCTTCCTTTCGTCGCCTCCCTCAACCGCCAAGCGCCGCCGATGTCCGACGAGGCTCAAGTATGACTTTAATACAGCTAAATCAGGAGAGAAAGCACCCACCTTTCGCACGAGTTTTTTTCTTCTTCTTTGGTTGCCCTCCGCAATGCCGATTTTGTGATGGTTTCGATTGATTGTTTGCTACGATTGTGGTTTGTTCTTATTATGCTTGTGTTTTCCGGGGGTTCAGCAGAGAATTAATGACGGCGCTGAAGAGGGCTTACGCGGACATTATCTTCAACACAACGAAGGGGTCGCCGACTCGGATTCTAGCCTCGGAGCGGAGGGCGCTCCAGCTGCAGCAGAACCTGTCGCTAGTTAAGGAAGAGTCGTTGGCGATGCTTCTTCGTCTGAAGGTGATCATGGAGGCAAAGGTGTCGCCTTTATCTTATCCTAGCTCACACTGCTTACTGTTGTTCAGTTATGTTTTCTGGATTTCATTTCTAGATGCACAAGGTTTTCTGTGATGCAATTTCTAGGTCAAAGTTGGCTCATTATTTTTGGCCATTAGGGCCTGAGTTTTCTCTCGTCACTTCCAACAAATGTTTGTTTTTCGAATTGTAAGAAAAGATGCTAACATGATGTTCTTGTTACGCTCGTGATGTAAACCCTTCTTTTACTAACTATTTCCTCTAACGCTAGTTGCCTTATCAAGTTCTTAACCAGTTGAATATGTGTTTGTTCCCTACATATGTTTTTCGAAGTGTTTTATTAGCTTTTGTTGCCAAATATTACTTATCTTCCATATTGTTGTGGTTTGCTCAAGTCTATTAAGAGTTAGAAGGTTATGAATGATACTTAGAATCTGCAAAGTTTAGTCAAAACCTAAATTTTAAGCACTCAGGTGTCATCAACTTATAATGTTACAGTGTTCAAGAAAGATCAGTCCTTTATAGTCCCTGCAACCACAAATAGGCCAAGTAATCATTGAGACATTTAATTGGCCAAAATTACTTTGGTCATTTATAATCAGTTGTTATCTCATGATGTTTACTAATCTCAATGTGACAATGGGCTATTATTGAAACCTTTTAGAAAGTATGTCAGTTTGTGTATCAACTGATAAAATGACTAGTGGATATTGAAATGGTACCTATAGTTTGGTAAGGAGTAAGATATTAATCGTAAGAGCTATTTGGAAGAAAAGTATGTTGGTCGGTTATACAGAATTTTAGTCGGTGGAAAATGCCTACATTTATATTTACACAATTTCACTCTGGGATATCAAATTAATAGGTTAGTGGAGACTGCACTTACACTCTTTACAGGACCTGCCTGTTGGTATCCTTTTATATAAGCTATAAATTTTTGCCTTCACTATTTAGCCTTTGGTCCCAGTCCCATATTACTTTCTAGTTTCTTCTAAATTCCTTTGAGTTTGGTCCATTTCTTAATCAATTTGAAGTGCTTGATCTTTACTTCACGGACAAACTATACTTAAAGCAGGAGAAAACAACCAAAGCAGAGGAGGGAAGTCTAGGGGTGAAAAGATAGTTGGAGAGAAGAGGAGGACAAAAAGTAGTTCTTGATCTCTATGATGTGATGGGATTTGCAATCAACTCGAACTTTCTTTGGCATCAACTTCTGGGATTTGAGAGCATTTGTTGATCTTTTATCCTATCCTAGAAAAAATTTGCAGGGTATCATATTCAGTAGAGAAACAATTTGAATGGAACAAGGCAGGTGAGCAGCAAACATGGCAGCCGTTTGGAGGAGCACAGAATCAGACTAGAAGTTGGTATCCTTATTGTATGATTGGAACAGAGATCTAGAAATTTTGGCAAATGGTATTGTTAATGCCATTGCTTTGTTAGTTAAGTTTGTAAATTGTTACTTGTGTTAGTTGCATTATTTTTTATTGCTATTTACATGCTTATATCATGCATGTATTATGTTGCTCATGTTTTTAGTTGTTGTAGTGTAGATAGTTAACCTGGTGGTCACATGATAACCTATAATAGAATATAATAACTTAATAATATTTCTTGTGATTGTGGATTATAAAGCGAATGCTATATTGTTGATGAGAACTTTAGCCTATTAGGATGATGATGGACCATATAACATATTGTGTATGAGAACGTTTACACTACCTTTGATGGTCATGCACATGCATATGCACATGCACATGTTAGAGTGTAGGTAAGTACCTTCGTAGTTCTTTTCTGAAGGTTTAGTTCTAAGTACAGGCTAATGATACTAGCTCAGTTTTGTGAACAGCAAATTATGTGATCTTGCATGATTTTTTGTTTTGGCAAATTTTATGCTAATGGTACCTTGCTCTTTTTTTTTTTTTTTGCAGACAAAAGTGAAGAATGCGAGTTGTGGGGATATCAGTCAGAACAGTAAATGCAAATTAATTCATTGGTGTGTTGATGGAGTTGTGGCAGAAGGTCGAATTGCATCTACAGATCCAAATGCAAGAGTACATCACGTTCCTCTTGGTGGATCTTGATGGAAAGTTTGGATTGATAGAGTTTTTGTTGAAAAGGTGGACATACTTCGACCAAATGAAGAAATACTTTTTCTTGAGGATGCAATAGGAAGCACGATTACTTGGTTATCTAAATATAAAATTGTGTAACTTATTTAGATTTTAACTTTTTTAGAAAAAACATGGAACTGAATAGTTTTTTATTATTATGATCCATTGTTACTAAGTAAAGTCTGTTATTTGTTGGATATATATACTAGTTTGAAATGATATTATTATTGTGTTATTTGTGTGTGGTTGTTGTTGTTGTTGTGTATGGTATTTATGTTATTAATTATTTGAGTTGTGAGTTTATAATTGTGATTTGAATGGTTTGAAACGCAGTTATAATAAGGAATGATTTAAATGGTTTGACCTGTGATTGATTTCATCTGCAGCGCACATTGTGCGCTGCGGAAGCTCTCATTCGCGGCGCGCATTGCGCGCTGCGATTGATCACATCCGCAGCGCACATTGTGCGCTGCGGAAGCTCTCATCCGCGGCGCGCATTGCGCGCTGCGACTGAGAGCTTCCGCAGCGCGCAATGCACGCTGCGGATGCTTAATGACTTTTAACAGCTTGCAACTGTGCAGCGTGCGATGTGCGCTGCGGATAGCATATTTGCGCGTTGTGGAAAGTCATTTTTGTTGTAGTGGGATAGCTAATGGATATTGATGACTAGGAAAGGATTCCTTCATTGGGTGCTCGGTGACAGAGAGTAGTACACTAGAAGTATGCTGGGGCGACTGAGTGATAGTGGAAGAGCCATAACCAGGCTATCTGGTGTCGTCCTGAACTAGTAATCGTAGCGTTAGAGTATCATGGTTTAATTCCAACAAAGCCTGATGAGGTCGAGTTGGTATTTTGGTTAGAATGCCTACAAGGTGGTAAACATTGAGAGTAAGGGAACAAACATGAATTAGGGATATCACCTAGCATTGATGTGAAACTGAAGTCCTAGACTTATCCATCTCACCTATAAATCCCAAAGCCAATCTCTCTCTCTACCGTACACACACACAATCCTCAACCATTCCGTTTCCTTTGGAGTCTAGATAACTATTCCAGTGACATCACTATAGCTAATACACAGTCACTGTGGTTCGATATCTTTTTATTACTTGACGATAACCGTATACTTGTGGTTTACATCAAAATCCAATTATACTTGGGGCAAGACTGCACCAACAATCTCTCCCTTTTTGATGTTTGGCAAAAATTTATTTAACCTAGGTCTTTAATACAACAGTATATAACAACAACAAATAACCATAATGATAAAGAGTAAATCATAAAGCGATAACCATGAATAACAACATAAAAGCATTTAGATTCTAACTTAAAACAAACCATTTCTTCCCCTTTTTGACATACAACAAAAAGACCTTAAATATAAGGAGGAAAAAACAAATAGGAGGTAGGGCAAATGTCCAATATGGAGCCTCATAACAAATTAGTTCGGTAGGCACAAGCTCCCCCTAAAATCCTACTCTCCCTATAACAAGCACGAACAATGGATTTGTAGCACCTAAAGTATAGGTTTGATCAATCCTGTAGATCATAACAAAGTTTATAGAGCATGCATCAATGAATAGTTGGTCAAAGGATACGCAACTACGCAAGAAAGGATCAAAATAAGGGAATTTTAGTGACATCAGTCGACTAATCTCTGAATTAGTCGACTGGTATCTGAAAAATGAATTTTTAGATCCAAACTTTGAAAATTCATAAGTAATTCAATTTTTTATGAAAAATCATGAAATTTCATACAGTCATTACTTAAGTCAAATAGAATAATGAAAAAATATTTTAAAAATATTTTGCCTATGAAAATGAGATTTTGATATAAAGTTTCAAAACTATGAAACTCTTAAGTTTACAAAGACTTTGTATCAATAATCATGAAACCTATGATCTCCTACAAGTAGACATATCGAGAGTGTTTAGATAGGATCATGTAAGGTGTATAAATTATAGATTTTGGTTATGATTTAATATATGCCCCAAAATTACAAAACCAAAAAGCTCCCCGTAAATCCATAAACTAATCTTTCTCAACACATAAACAAGGCAAAATGAATAAGATTCAAAGTCATAACATACAAGAGAGAAAGTCATGCAACACACAAAGTCAAATGATATCATCCCACACACAATTTTCATGTTCAAGATACATAACAAATTAACGTTTAAAAACACAATCTCAACATCACACGAATCCATCCCAAACTACTCATCATCATCGACAGGAGGTGGAGGAGGTGGAGGAGCCTAATACGACAAGTGCATGCCTCGCAACATGTCATATATCTCCTGCTGCTGCTGATAAGTCTCTGTCTGTCATCGATCAAACGTTGCCCAGTCGTGTCGAAGTCCCTGGACCTCGTCATAGTATCTCTGGACATCATGATGGTAGTGGTCTGAACTCCCTGGTAGTAGTCCTGGACCTCTTGGTGATAGGTCTAGACTTCCTGATAATAACCCTGCAGCCGCTGACCAAGATCATGACACTCCTGATGCATCACCCCCTCTCGATGGGTGATCCGCTCATCTAAGCCACTGGTAGGGGTGCATCAGCTGCAGGAGGAGGAGGAGCAACAGTAGTAGCACCGGATGCAATGTCATCCTCTTCCTCCTCAAACTTAGAAGAATCACCCTCACGTGCAGCTCCACGTGCATCATGGCGAGTCCAGGCCATGGCACCATCATAGTAAACTATCCTGGACAACTTCAAATGTTGTGGGCCAAGCTGATCATAATCCCTGGACAAGTGACGAATATCCCCTACAAAAATATCAACACCCATAGATGCAAGAAACTGTGTAATGATATGACCAAAAGACATGTAAATCTTACTATGAGAAGGACCCGAGAAGTAGAGTGGTATAGGGAGGTCCGGGTCGTCTCTCTCGGACTCAATGATAGGATGTTATTTTAGACAACATTTGGTGCGGGGTTCTACTTATTTCAACTTTATTCCTATCTACAATTCTATTTATTAATAATTAAATCCTACAATTGATAGAGGAATACTAAGTATACATCATTTACAATTAAAAAGTACAACATCACATAAAAACAACTTATTGTATATGAATTTCATTTATTAACACAAATTCACTATACAAATATGAAGTTCATTTATTCCACTAACAACAACATACAATCTACACTAAATTTACATCATACATCATAATACATACAAAACATATTCACACTACTCAATCAACACAATCCATGTGCACATGACTCACAACAACCATTCACATAACCGGTTCCAATAACTGCAACTTTAACAAAATTCCAAACACTACAAGTTAACATTAAGCATGTTTCTTTACTAATCAATCATCCAACATCCAACTCACATTCAACATTCCACACTACAAGAAAATCGGTCTTTAACAACACTTAAAAGACATCGGTTTTATGACAAAACCGATGTCTTTTACTTTTTTACAACGATTTTAAGAAAAACCGATGTCTTTGAGAGGTTGATGGGAGACTACGACAACGATTTTTGGAGGATACAACAACGGTTTCAAAACTGTTGTCTATGTCCGCCTACAACAACGGTTTTTGAAGACTACGACAACAGTTTGAAAACCGTTGTCTATTTACAGTTTCAACAACGGTTTTGGAAGCTATAACAACAATTTAAAACCGATGTCTATTTGCGCTTTCAACAACGGTTTTGAAAGCTATAATAACAATTTAAAACCGTTGATTGGAGACTACGACAACGGTTTTTGGAGGAAACAACAACGGTTTTAAAACCGTTGTCTATGTCCGCTATTTTGGGACTATAACAACGGTTTTTGAAGACTACGACAACGGTTTGAAAATCGTTGTCTATGTGGGACGACAACAACGGTTTTGGAAGCTACAACAACGGTTTTAAAACTGTTGTATATTTTTGTTTTTTTTCATTCCCTCTCTCCCTTTAAACTCGTTTTGTTTTTTTGACTTTCTATGATATTTAACTATTCATTTATAAATTAATAAATGAATAAAAATTCTCTTTATATAAATATAAATAAATATTTATAAATTAATAAAAATTTCATTTATGTTTATACAAATTTCATTTTCATTTATGTTTTATAAAATTATTTTAATTAAATGTTTTATAAATATTTACATTAATAAATAAATAAATAAATAATATAAGTTTATTATATTAATTCATTATGTTAATTATACGTTATACGTTAATTAATAATCATACGTTTTATTACAAATAAATAATATAAATCATTTATGTTTTACAAATTAATAAATAAATAAATAATTCATTATAAATTTTATTACATTAATTATACGTTTTACGTTAATTATATTTACATTATTTTAATTCATTGTTACTTACATTTAATTAACCCTAACACATCCGTCTCCTACCCCTTCCGCACCGTAGCCGTCCGTACCGCTCTGCTCCTTCTCCCGCCCCGCAACCTTCCGCACCGCTCTACTCCTTTTTCCGCACCGCACCGCAGCACCACTCTGCTCCTTCCGCACCGCAGCCTTCCGCACCGCAGCACCGCTCTGCTCAAAAGGTCCGACGAAGAGAAGCAGACGGCTCCGAAGATAAGCAGACTGCTTCACCACCGCCGCCTTTCCTTCCCTCATCACAACAACAAACTTCTTCCCTCATCACGCCGCCTCCTCTGCTTCCAAGCATTCGGCAGAACTGGCTTCACCACCACTTCCAGTATTTACCTTTTTTTTTTTTTTGCTTAAGAAGTATGAGGCATTAGTTTCATATTCCATTTGATAAGGATGATTTGAACGATTTGGAGGCACCTATAAATTTCGAGTTAGCAAGTCGCTTACTTTGTTCAGCAAGTATGAGGCATTACTTTGTTCTGCTTATAGCTCAGATTTCATATGCAAGTTGAGATTGCATATTATAGAATTTGTTCTGTAGTATGACATATGCAAATTGAGATTTCATATTATAGAATTTGTTCTGTAGTATGACATATGCAAGTTGACACATGCATATTATAGAATTTGTTCTGTATTATAGCTCAGATTTCATATGCAATTTGAGATTTCATATGCTGCTTATAGAAAGATCATTTATGCAAGTTACCCATGCATAACATTTGAGAGGATTATATGCAAGTCAAAAGAGCTAACATTTGAGAGGATGCTCTTCCGGGCCACCCGGGGTAATATGTTCTTCAATCAAGCACCTGCAGAGGAGCAGGTCATGGATCCAGTGTCTGGTGAAATGGTAAGAGTATCCTTCCCTCACTTATTTTCTAGCGTAAGCCATATTTATTCTTGATACCATTTATCTTCTTAAGGATTTCAGAACATTTTAAAATTTCCTGACAAAGAAAACTAATAACCTTAAGCTCAATTTCCTTTTCCCGATACCTCTTTTTAGCTGTGCTTTATGTTACATGTTGGTATTTTTTTATTTTAATGGCATCCAGTATCTTTGTGCTCATATTATGTAGGTACACAAGACGGTATTTGTAGTTTTCTTCTCTGGAGAGCAGGCTAAGAGCAAAATACTGAAAATCTGTCAAGCTTTTGGGGCAAGTTGCTATCCTGTACCAGAAGAGAACAACAAACAGAATCATTGGAGGATGCCAACAAAATCATTGGAATGACTATGTCATCAGCTTCTGTTGTGAGGATGCCAACAAAATCATTGGAAGGTATTTTTTTTAACGTGATAAAAGTTTTGTAACTCTTGTTGTTTGGGTGCTGCATGGAATGACTATGTCATCAGCTTCCTTTCAGTGCTTTATTCATAAATTGCTTCAGGTTCCATTGATATTAGCTAATTGTTCGTGTCATTTCGTACAACCCTTCTTGTTGTTTGAGCACTTTTTTAAAAATATCTATTCTTATCATCCAACTGTAAATAAAACCTTCACTTTTTAATTCCATATGCTAGTTTTGCAAGTTCTACTGGTGTTCTTTGCTTAGTTTTTTCCTACTGAACTTGTGTATTTTATTGTGGTAGAAAGTGGGGCATCTATGTAATTGCAAATGGAAGAGTAAGATTAGTGGAGGTCCCTTATATAATATTAGGAGTTAATGAACTATGAGCTACTATTTATATTGATGAAGAATCTGATCATATCTTGTTAGTGATGACATTTAGTTGGCTAGCTTATCAGTGCTGCCGATTCGCTTGTAAAAAAAAAACCTGGACTTCTTTTGAAGCATTTTGATAGTCAATTACTTAAATTCATATTCTTTTTCATATTGTAATGCCTGTAACAGTGAAAATGATTCATATTGGGATAAAGCTGTAACTGTGAATAATCTTAGCTTCGTTTCTTTGAAGGCTACTTCGAAAGAGCTAGAATGAATTTGTGCCAGAGAACAAGGATGATGGTGATTGAGATGAGGACGAAGAGGATGATGATGAACAAGATGGCGAAGACCAGGAAGAGGACGATGGGGCTGAAGATGATCCTTCTGAGGATGAAAACGCTGAGGGAATGTGTAATATGTTGCAAGAAGAATATTTGTATTAGTTACTTTTGGTTATTTGTAAATATTGAGGTGATTAAATATATCGGTGCTTTTCTATTTGTGATTTGTTTGGTGAATTTATAATATTATGATAATTTTGTACTCTTGCTCGATCATAATTTACAAACAACATAAAAAAATAAGTGTTATTACAACAGTTTTAAATTCAATGACATCGGTTTGGAAGCGTTGTCGTTAAGTGATATTACATCGGTCGAAAACCGTTGTTAAATTTGATAAACAAACTAGGTTAAACTAGGTTAGGGTTAGAAAATTCCTTCCCTTTTTCGGTTCGGAACAGAAGAACAGAGGATGATGAGGGAAAACGGAAGAGGTGGATGGAGCGGCTCCAAATCAGCACAGAACATAAGCTTGACGCCATTTTGAACGAGTCACAACAACAGGGAGTGGTCGAGCGTCGCCGGAACTGGCCGATTCCGGCGAACTCAAATCGGGGAAGAAGGAAATCAGCCACCGTCGAGCTCCATTCCTGCTGCAAACCACAGACAGGAGTTAGAAACCAAACGGAAACCCTTACCTCATTCCTCGGTGGAAGGTGCGGCCAGAGCTCAGCCCGGCGTCCCGTGCCGGTCTCTGATGGATGCGGTCAGACAGGGAATCCGGCGGAGCAAACCACCCACGCCAGACTCACTACTGCGGGTGCGACGGCCACCATCGCCGGAGCGAACCACCCACGGCGGCTGGAGACCTGAATGGTAAAGAGGAGCAGCGCCGGAGCGAACCACCCACGGCGTCTCCCCTGCGGTGCTGTGGAGTAACCGCCCTCTGTTGACGCCGGCTGCCGCCTTGTGGCTGATCGGAGATGAAGGTGATGAACGGAGGTGGCGCGATGGGTGGAGGCGGTCGGATGGATGGAAGCTCGCGACGGCGGGAGCTGGAAGACGCCGTCGCGAGAGAGGAGAAGAAAGTCGGGGAGAAGAAAACCTAATACGCGAGCGAGCTCCCCTGTTCAGCCCTGCGGATCGCGACCCTTTTAACCTGCGCGTCTGCCTCATTGAAATTGAACCGGGCCACGTGAATTGGACCGGAGCTTGAGCTTGAACTTGGCCGGAATTGGGCTGGGCTGAACAGTGGGCTTAGGCTCAATTGATTTAAAGGGAAATTGATTTGGATTTGGACTTGAACTTGGGCTGTATGGATTGACCTGGTTGAATCCTTTTGATCTGATTGAGTCAATTAAATTCCAATTCGAACCATCTTTGAACCCAAGCTTGATTTCTTGCAATTTAATCTCCAAAATTCATTATCTTCATCCTAATTTCCTGCCAAATCAATTACCACAAATTAATATCGTTAAATACCTCAAAATAATAAGAAAATAGAATGAAGACTACAATTAATCCAAGATAGAAAAATAAGATAAAAGCCCAATTCATGATATGAAATATAATCAAAATTAGCCCAATATGATCCTAATTTACCCGGTCAAATAGGCAGTTATCAAATCCCCCACACTTATTCTTTCACGTCCCGTGAAAGTAACTAATATACATTTATTTCCCCCCTAACAATGATCCACCAAATTAAGAGTTTGTAACAATAAGCTAAATAAGAATACCAAATATTAAAGATACAAACAATCCAGAACTTATTTCCTACATGGATCAATAACATAGCAATTTCAATCTACTCTGAATAAGCTAAGAATGATGACCATAACCTCACAGGAGAAAATAATAGAGTGGCTCTTCCTCAATAACAAGATAAAAGTGGAGCTTTCTCAAACACATCATGGATCATGCCTTACCATAGGCTTGCTCTACTTCTTATCTCCACCACTATATATGCATAAGGTTTCACAATCATGAAGGCTTATTAGAATTGCAAAGAGAATATGCTAAAAGGAATAAAGCTCAACAATGATGTGGAATGAAAGATGGAAAAACAATGCAATAAAGAAGATAAGTGGAAGAAATGAAGACATATGCTATGTTTCCTAGATGAGTCAAGTAAGTAATGCCCAAGAGGTCATATCATCCAAGCTAGCATGGGGAAAAGTTAATAGCAAGACATACCATTCCATCCTCTCCTAAACGCAAACCATCTCTAATGAAGCTCATAATAGGAGAATCCTAAAGAAAAACTTGCTACTAACTATCTTCCATTTACAAACTCTTATTCTCCTATTAACAAAACAACCAATAAACAACACATATTATTTGAAACAACCATGAAACAAAATATTTTTTTTTTCAATTTTGCTTTTTTTTTTTTTTTTTTTTTTTTTTTTTCTGTTTTGTTTTGTTTTTTTTTTTTTTTTTTTTTATTTTTTTTTCACAGAAATTTTTTTTTTTTCACTTCTTTTTTTTTTTTTTTCAGAAGCTTTTTTTTTTTTTTTTTTTTTTTTCACAACCAACAAAAAATAACAAAAAATAGCACAACACTATTCCCTAACAAATGAACTAAGACCAACTAGAACTACTAGTTTGTTCATGGTGAAACATTTAAGCACACCCCCACACTTGAACTTTTGTCCGTCCCGGGCAAAACTCATCTCAACATCAATGTCTCCAATTCCAATGAAAAAGGAAAGCAAAGTATGGTATGCAAACACATGATGGAAGGATTTATTGAGATACCTAAACTAAGAAAAGAAAATGGATGTGGGATAATGAAATGCCTTCATAATTAATGTAACCTCATGTTATTGTGATTTCAACAGAATCAAGCAAGTTCTAGCTTAACATTCTCCATGAGTGCCACTCAACAAAGGAATCATTCAGGCTCAGTCCTCACTAGGTCAATGTAGGTCATCATCTCAACTTTTCAAAGTGACATCCATCACTAGGTTATATCCTCACGCAGTCCACAAACTCTTTCATGCTTTGTAATCTCTAAAAATCTGATAAACTCATTTAACTACATCATCACAAATCCTAAGATGAATGAAATCATGTAGGGGAAAAATTTATTGTGAAAAGAATAAAAAATGAATAAATATACAAATCCTAAACTAAGTTATTATTTATACACAACCTAAGCTAAGTTGTTTATTTATATACAACCTAAGCTAAGAAAGAATAAATCAATCATTATATACATCCTAAACTAACCAAATCATGTGATATGTACAAAGAAAGGAAACATACAATAACGAATATATATACACATCCTATTTAACAAAAAATAAAAAGAACTAAACAATATATACACAAAAGAAAGAAAAACAAGAAAAATATAGATTACTCCCCTTTCACCGGGAAGATGGATCGTCGCTAGAGGAGTCCCTTGATTCCTGATCGCCCTGGGTTCTCAACTCTGCAGACGGATCCAGCAAAATAGATGAAAGTGATCCTAGGGACTCAGTGCAATTCCCTACACTTTCGTGCACCTCTCCAATATAGACAAGTCACGACCAAGCATTAGTGCACCTTCAAAACAACACCCTCAAGATCATTAGAATAAAAGAATTAAACAATTAATAAAAGAATAAACAAATAAAAAAATGAATAAATGAATCAATGAATAAACAAACAAATGAATGAAAGAATAAACAAACAAGAACACCTATTTACAGTCTAAAATAAACAAACATCATTTGAATCCCCGGCAACGGCGCCAAAATTTTGATGCGGTGTGTTTTGTATGGGAATTTATTTTATTATTTACATTTTTCCCTTTATTTATTGTCACTTACACCCATCAAAATTAATTATTTATTTATTTACCAAACCTCTTATTATCGTCCTAAGTGGTATAGAGAGGTCCGGGTCGTCTCTCTCGGACTCAATGATAGGATGTTTATTCTAGACACATGTTGCAGGGTTTTATTATGTTTTATTCATTCCTATCTACAATTCATTTATTCACAATTAAATACTACAATTAATAAAATAATATTCATTTACAATACAACATCACATATCATCCAACATCCAACTCACATTCAACATTCCAATGCAACAAAAACATACGACTGAGAGATTCATTCCTACCAATTCATTGGAAGCTACAACAACGGTTTTAAAACTGTTGTATATTTTTATTTTTTTCATTCCCTCTCTCCCTTTAAACTCGTTTTGTTTTTTTGACTTTCTATGATATTTAACTATTCATTTATAAATTAATAAATGAATAAAAATTCTCTTTATATAAATATAAATAAATATTTATAAATTAATAAAAATTTCATTTATGTTTATACAAATTTCATTTTCATTTATGTTTTATAAAATTATTTTAATTAAATGTTTTATAAATATTTACATTAATAAATAAATAAATAAATAATATAAGTTTATTATATTAATTCATTATGTTAATTATACGTTATACGTTAATTAATAATCATACGTTTTATTACAAATAAATAATATAAATCATTTATGTTTTACAAATTAATAAATAAATAAATAATTCATTATAAATTTTATTACATTAATTATACGTTTTACGTTAATTATATTTACATTATTTTAATTCATTGTTACTTACATTTAATTAACCCTAACACATCCGTCTCCTACCCCTTCCGCACCGTAGCCGTCCGTACCGCTCTGCTCCTTCTCCCGCCCCGCAACCTTCCGCACCGCTCTACTCCTTTTTCCGCACCGCACCGCAGCACCACTCTGCTCCTTCCGCACCGCAGCCTTCCGCACCGCAGCACCGCTCTGCTCAAAAGGTCCGACGAAGAGAAGCAGACGGCTCCGAAGATAAGCAGACTGCTTCACCACCGCCGCCTTTCCTTCCCTCATCACAACAACAAACTTCTTCCCTCATCACGCCGCCTCCTCTGCTTCCAAGCATTCGGCAGAACTGGCTTCACCACCACTTCCAGTATTTACCTTTTTTTTTTTTTGCTTAAGAAGTATGAGGCATTAGTTTCATATTCCATTTGATAAGGATGATTTGAACGATTTGGAGGCACCTATAAATTTCGAGTTAGCAAGTCGCTTACTTTGTTCAGCAAGTATGAGGCATTACTTTGTTCTGCTTATAGCTCAGATTTCATATGCAAGTTGAGATTGCATATTATAGAATTTGTTCTGTAGTATGACATATGCAAATTGAGATTTCATATTATAGAATTTGTTCTGTATATGACATATGCAAGTTGACACATGCATATTATAGAATTTGTTCTGTATTATAGCTCAGATTTCATATGCAATTTGAGATTTCATATGCTGCTTATAGAAAGATCATTTATGTGGAAATATTGTAGTAATATTTATACTCAAATACTTTCGTAAATGTTGCATAGAATAATCAGTGCTTACGATTTCATGCATGTTTATACTGGACAAGATATGGGTGAATTATGGAAAGAATGTGCAAAAGATACCCATGTAATTGCATCCATATATAGAAAAAATTCAAAAGTTACTGATGTACTTACCTGCTTTTTTAATGCCTCCAAGAACTTAGATTTAGTTTTGATATATGTGAACTATATATTTTTGATTTAAGGACTGATTTTTTTAGAAAATATGAAATTGTACTATAGTATTCGAGAATTGGACTGGGTGGAAGGATTATCTGCTTTTAATTATCACAACAAAAATTATTTATTTTTCACTATGATGATTTAGACATACCGCGGATATTTTATCTTCATCATGGAAACCTTTTAAATCTTATTCCTTGGATCATAATTCAAGCTTTTGTTTTTATATATCACTACTAGGAATGTTCATGAGTTTGTATCATTAATCTAATTAGTTAGTTGTTGTGAGCTGACATTAGTCCTTTAATATATTTTTTAATTCTGTGCCATTAAACATCCTTTTTAAAGGATGTATTGTTTGAACAGCGGTGATCCATGGAATCCCCATCCCGAAACACTAAATAAGGTGATGAAAATGCTTGAAGGCGTTCATAGCCTTCTAAACCCAGAAGGCATCTTTATTTCAATTTCTTTCGGACAGGTAGTCGGCTGAATACGATACATTCATTTAGTTTCCTACTTACATCTCTCTATTTTACCATTTCTCACATGCCATTAACTTGCAGCCACATTTCCGGCGGCCACTATTTGAAAGAGTCGACTTTACCTGGTCTGTAGAGTGGAAGACCTTTGGTGAAGGTTTCCATTATTTCTTCTACATCCTGAAGAAGGTTTTTTTTTTTTCAGATGCTCCTTATTTGACGATCGTCTTAGAAGTTTTCATCATATATTATTTTTGTACCAAAAAGGCATTTATTCTTAGTGTTTATTGTGTGTAATCAAAATGAATTTCTCATATGCATTGACATTTTCCAGGGGAGGAGGATATTGAAAAGTGATGATTGCAAAAATGAAAGGTCGGGTGTTCCATCTATCAACTTATTACACGAAGAACTGGAGGACGAGGATTACATGTTCCCGACCATTTCTCACATGCTAATTTAACTTGCAGCCACATTTCCTGCGGCCACTATTTGAAAGAGTCGACTTTACCTGGTCTGTAGAGTGGAAGACCTTTGGTGAAGGCTTCCATTATTTCTTCTACATCCTGAAGAAGGTTTTTTTTTTCAGATGCTCCTTATTTGACGATCGTCTTAGACTTTTATCATATATTATTTTTGTACCAAAAAGGCATT
>NC_133878.1:2249846-2312813 GCF_044706935.1 Curcuma longa | reverse complement strand
TTTTCTTATGATACCTGTGATCATTAGGGCTTTATACCTACGCATGTTGATTAGCATGGTAGAGGTAGATACTGTAATTTGATCATCACATCATGATGCATGATAACGATTGCAAATCCCAATATTGTGGGTTTATCGTTCTGGTAGTTAGCCTTTAGTGGCATTTCTATATAGGTGGTTATCATACCCTATTTCTATCACGGTGATAATGGTTGTATGGTAGTGTACGCAACCGAGTCGATGATCTGACCCTTGACACCGGTTAGGGGTGGTACTCGAAGAGTATAAGGCTGGTACTCAAGGACGAGTATTGAGGACATATATCGGCCATAGGATATACGTATCTATATATGGCTACCTATTTTTGGGTCACCAGGCTACTTTATTGTGGGGTGAGAAGTTATGACCATTTAGATATCGGACACCCTCAAACTCATATAGTTACATGAGTGCTGTAGCGAGTGTAGACAGTTGCATCATGCATATGCACATCATGTGCATGATATATATGTATTGGACCACACTTATACTGCATTTTGATTGTCTACTTGATTGACTCTTGATTGTTGCATTATGTGTGACATGTCATTCATATGGCTCATTGCACTCCATGAGATCCATGTTAGTTGTTATTTACCTGCAGAGATATTATTGATCACTTGTTAATTTTTGGTATGTATCTGTACTCTTGCTATTCACTTTGTTCATGCACTATCCTTTCTTATTATCCACTGAGTATTTTTGTACTCACCAATTGGACTCTAGGATTTTTCTGCTTTCCCAGATATCAGGTAGGAGCTTATAGATGAGGCCAGAGATTTACCAGATATGTCATCTCATGACGAGGATTTTATGTTGTGTGTGTGTGGATGTATTGTAGTATGTGTGGTACTATGTATGTAGTTGTCTACTTTCTGTAGTTTCGGATTTCTGTTTCCTATCCATGATTTTATCGTTGTATTCCTTTACGTTTCCGCATACGTAACTTCAGACTTTCATTACTTTATGAGTTTATTCGTTAATAGTTGTGTAGATTTAGTATTTCGCTGTTGTGCATGTGTAGGATGTGTTGGTGGTCATGTGGGTCACTTTTCTTTTGTGTAGTTGAGTAATAATTCATATTTTGTAGTAAGGATAGGGCGTGTGGACTTTTATATATGTTTGTATGCAGGGAATTGTCATGGATACTGGGGAGATGCTGCCAAAATTTTTCGGATGGCTATCTCGGGTCGTGACAAAAAATATTTCTAAGGCAAATATTATTGCACATTTTAATGTCAATGCATTTTTCAAAAATAATGCATTAAAACTATGACTAAGGCAAAAATTACATTTCAAAGTCTATTTTGAAAATAAATTTTCAAAATAATTCTATAAAATAATAATTCATCTAAAAATTATCCTTAAGAAGATATCTAACCCTTTTTTCCTTTACTCAATTGATATAGAATGATCAAGGAGTTTAGTATAGAGTTAGTCACTTTAGTGATCAATTTGAATTTAAACCCCTTGGTTCATGTCGATACACTTGTCTACATCTGGAATTAGGGGTAGTTCCTAAACATCTCACGTCTGTCTACTTGACTCAGTACACAATCAAGTTAGACTTAGGTGTTGTGAGATGCGAAAGGCTACCTAGATCTATGGGTTCATGCATTCTATGGTAGAACTTAGGCTAGTTCTGAAATAAATAAAAATAGATAAGTAAAAATATTAATGTCAATCTATTCTATTTACCTAACAATTTCCTAATCCCTATAGGTTCAAGCTAAATAATATATATTGAAATAATGGTTTGTTTATTTTATTTAACATCTCACTTAATTCTACGTGATTAAATAAGGTAACCTTATAAGTTAAGTGAGATGTATTTTCACTTTTTACTTGATTTATTTGATGATCTAGAAGATAGTTAACCTTGAATTAAATTCAAATATAACTTTGGATTAGTTAAATATATATTTCTAAAACTAGCTTCTAGTTTGTACCGAGGCTTAGGGGCCGACTTTGGAGCAACCATATTCTTAGATAAAGTCAATTAGAAAAATTATATATTCAACCAATTTAATACTAAATCTTGATCTAACTAGTTTAGGATTAGGTGAGGTAGTTTCAATCAGTTCTACTTGACTAGGTGCACCAGGTAGGATACGTCTTATCCACCCTAGACATGCACTTTCACTAACCTTCTCCAACGTGTTATCATCTCACTTAGTCCTAATACTATGTTGTCAAGGTGAAAATATCCTTTTCCTATCTATCAATCTAAGCATAAAAGTAAACATGGTATTTGCAAGATGAAATAAATAATCAAATCACACAAATAAAGAAAAATAAAAACTTGCTCCCCCTAGATCAATGATACAAGTCTATTTTTTCCCTCCCCTGGATCATAGTTTTGGTATTATTTATCTACATAATAAACAAGTTCTTTAAGAATATAGAATTTGTTATTTCCTATTTTGTTGATTAGATGTGATTTTGGAACCCATGCTTTAACCATTTAGTTGTATTTCTATTTACTAAGGACATGTAAGTTCTATGTTAAGTGTTAGACTTAAACTCGAAGTCTAGATTTGTTGTACACAACCCTTTGAGTTCCCAAGTATCATATTTAGGTATTTGGAGTCCGAAATAAACTTTTCCAACAAAATCTTAAATTCTTCAACTTGACCTTTCAAGAAGGAATTTTCTTCCTCAAGTTTTTGAAATTGAGTTGGGGTTCTTTCTTGAACTGGATTGGTTGAACGATTTAGATTGGTATCCTCCTTAAGAATTTTTATTCCTTTTGGAGGGATCTAACCCGTTCATCAGATTTAGCTAACTTTCTAGTTAAATAAGCAATTATACTATATAATTTATCAACTAAGGGAGAATTGACCTCTTCTTCTTGGTTGTCTGAACTGGATACGAATCCGTGGCTTGACTCGGACTCAGACTCGGATTTATACTTGAATTCAATTATGTGATCCTTTGACACTAGAGCCATGAAATTGGCATGATTTGGTTCATCTAACTCAAACTCTAAAGATGATTCATCTCACGTTGCTTTGAATGCTTTCTTCTTCCTTTTCATGGATTTGTCTTCCTTTATATTGGGGCACTTGAACTTGTAGTGTCTCTTTTCGTTGCACCCGTAGCATGTTACCTTCGATTTCAGCTTGCTTGATTTATTTTGACTTGTTTGCTTGCCTTTTGGATTGCTCTTTTGAAATCCTTTTTGGTGAAGCCTTTCTTCTTGTTGAATATTTTTTAGACTAGGTTCACGATTTCCATTGTTACATCTTCATCTTCCTTGTCTAATTATGGTTTGTCTTCTGATTCTAGCTCTGATTGGGGTTTCGACTTGGTTTCTTTGCTTTTAGTTTGCCCTACAAGAAAAACTATATCTTTCTCGATTTGATTGGAGTTAGCCTTTTCATGTAATTCAAATTTATAAAATATTTCATCTAATTTTACAATGAAAAGGTCCCTAGATACTTTGTATGCATCAATTTTCCATCATTTGCCTGATTAAATGGAGTCCATTCAAGATATATTTGATTCTTGCATGTAGTTGACTTGCATATTCTCAATTTTGCATTTAAATATTAAATAACAAATTTACTAGTAAGTCTCATTTTGTTACCTTTGAATCAATATTCTTTTGCAGAGTTCGATTAGTTTGTCCCAAAGGTTCTTCATGTTATTAAATAGATCAATTCAATTGAGCTCTTCTTTTGTGAGACTGCACAGAATAGTATTTGTGGCTCAAGCTTTGTATTGTGCCTTCTTTTTTATGTTCGTCGTCTACTTCTCAATCTCTTGTGGTCTTCCAGACTTGTTCATTGTGGTCTTCCAGACTTGGTAGTGTGAAGTATTTTTGATTTTCCACATATCGATCTCAGTTTGCATAAAGTACTCCATCCATCCCTTCCAGTAGATGAAGTTGTTACCATTGAAGAAGGGTGGGTGAGTGGTATTATATCCTTCCTGTTGAGACATTTTCTTGCAAACACATAAATAAAGGAGAATTCCAAGACTTTTTGGGTCTTGGGTAAGTAGTGCAATAGAAAAGAAATATTCTATTAAAATGAAAATTTTTGTAAAATTAGTTTTAAAGAAAAGAAAGAAAAACTTTTCAAAGACTCAAAAAAATAGTTAAATTTATTAAGAGCAAACTTGCTCTGATACCAATTGCAGGACCAAAATAGGCGATAGAAGGGGGTGAATATTGCGTGAAAAAATAATTCTTTTCTTTTATAAAAACAAACACAGAGATGCAGCAGAAAAGCAAATCATAAAGACATGGTCGATTACTTAATTCATAGTCCAACGACTGCTACTCCAAGACCCATGATCTCTTGGACCGTTTCTGATTGGGTCATACACTAAAATTCTTTTCTTCTAAAACTTTAGGAGAAGAAGAGAAATACATACAAAAGATGAAGAAGATAGTAATAAAATACTATCTCCTTTAATATAATGCAAGTGAGTAAAGTATACTGGCAATAAAGGATTGAGCTTTGTCATGATTGTCGAAAAGCTTCTTGGTGTAGTAGCAACAACACTTGCATGAACTGAACATTAGAGAAGGATGAGTCAATGAAAGAGTTGGTTGCGAGTCTCAGATCTTGAGGTTTCTTTTATAGGCTTCATATGGTCTATTGAATCGTTATCTTTCCTTATGTGCTCCGATTCGATTCGACCAATTTCGTGAAATCCACTGTCTAATACACTGATCCCCAAAATTTTCTTCTTTACTGGATCTGATCTCATCCATTTATACCTTCCAATGTTGTTCGTGATGATGCAATGATTGTGGTCATGGTCGTGGTGATGACCATCGACGTCAGAGGAGAAGGGGCAAGATGAGAAACGACTGAGAGGGGAAGCGGTGAGGAAGAGGAGGAGTAGGAGGAGAAGGGAGAAATGGTAGTGTTGATAAATGTCCACGTGGGGGCATATGAGATCATGGGTTATCCCATGATCCCACTATTTATCACCCATTATCTCCACACTCTTGAATCCTCCCCTCCCCCAGAGATGTGGCTACTGGGATTATCATTTTTTTGAATCCTCCCCTCCCCACCCCCAGAGATAGTCTATGGGGCTAACTGGGATTTTATCATTTTTGAATCCTCCCCTCCCCTCTCCTATAAATACTTGTGAGAAGTATTGTAGGAGTATGCATTGAGAATGCAGTGAGAAGAGGCTAGAGGGTTGCGACGTTGTGAAGTCGTAGTGATAGTTCGAGTTCTTGTAACTATCATTTCGACTACGAGTTGTTGGCATTCAAAGTTCGCATTCCAGAAATTTTCGGAGTCAAACGGCAAGAGATACACTTCTTTTAAAAATTTCGCAAATAAATATATGTTCATTTGATTCCAACAGGTAGAATCGTCGAGAAGCAATAAAGGCATGAGTATTAGGGTTTTACTCAAACGGTGGATGAGGAGGAGCCACAAGTGCCCTCGATGGTGATGCAGAAGATGATAACAAAGAAAAGGAGGACGATGGCTACGATGAGAACAAGCGGGCTAGGTTTTAGCGATTGGGATCGATAATTCAAAGTGGAAAGTATTAAACAAAGAAAAACAAAAGTATTTTAATCAGTTTAATTTATTATTTCAATGCTTATAAATTATAAATTTTATTACTTCATCCAATAAATATTACAAAATAAAATATCATTTAAAATTAAAAATGAAATCCATATTTTTTAATATAAAAAGTCTAAAATAGCATTTTCTGTGTTAATTTTATAACCGAAATTAATTATCATATATTACTTCATAATTAATAATGACGGAAGTAATTAGTGGCAAAGTCTATCAATAAAATTCTATTAGTGAATGGAACAGAAGACAAAGTTAGAAAAGATGGATGAGTAAATTAAAAAGTAAGGCCAATATATTATAATACTTATCTGTTTCTCGTTTGGTATGATATTTAATCTTTTAAATTATTTTCATTAACTTTATATTTTTTATTATTTTATTTTACTTATACAAATATATGCATTATATTTGTAGGTGATAGGTACTTAAATTTTATTTACAATATGATAGTTGAAAATATTTTATAGTAAATTAGTTGAATTTTTACTTTATAAGATTTTGTTATTTTTAAAACTTAATATTTTGAGTGCATTTTATTAGTGTATAACTAATTTTGGATGTAAAAGACTCATCAATAGTATTGCTTTTGTAAATTTGAATGATTGCTAGATAAATAAAAATTATCTATTAGCTCTTTAAATTGTATTTTAAATTTTTTTATTCTATGTGATGGATGAATTATGATGATGTGTAAATTTTAAATTAAAATTATATATTTTAAATTAAAATTATGATATTTTTTAAATAAATATTAGTGATAATTTTTAATATGTGTTAATTAAGATGACATTTTAAAATAACCTTATAAATTATCATTATTGAAAATTTTATTATCCTTATATAAAAATATAAGACACTTATAATTATCAATATAAATTAGTTTATATGACATTTAAATTTATCATTATTACGATAATAATGAAGTATACATAAATGTTTTTGAAATATGATTCTTTCTTGATATTTTCGATTGTCATTATATCCTTAAAATTAAGATACTTTTGAAGGTAATATTGATATTTTATAATAATATTATAAAAATATTAAGAATATGAGAGGGCTTGAGATGACATCCCTTTATAAGCCGTGAAGTCATCATAACTTTAATGTCACTAAAAATATACTATAAAGGAATTTATGTGTGCCCTTAAAAGAGCATTATTTTTGTAGTACTTTGAGGGTCTAATCGAACTTCCCTTGTTGGAGGAAGTCGACCACAAAGAGCGTGGACTAAGGTGAATTGGCCATGGCCTTCGTGTTGTTTGCAACTCTAGTGGTGACCTTAATCTCCTTATCGTCGTTGATGATGCTAGCCATAGAGAAACTTGATGCCTTCCCATCGTCATCACCCTTATTGAGAGAGAGCTCGTCCTCACTAAGAATCTTAGCGGGCAAGCAAAAGTCTACATCCTCCAACTCCTTCGTTTCTCACAGATAGCGTCAATGTTGCAAGGTGTTAATTAGCGTGGTCGACATGACTCCTTAAATGGTCAAGTTAGTATTAGACGGGGAAGATATGAAAATGAAAAAGGATAGTGTTAGCTCCCTTTAGCCTTAACTGTGCTATTCATATGAACATTCTCTCAAGGTCTAAAGGACTATCGATTTCGTAACGCATGTTAGAAAAAGACGATTATATTTTTTATCATTCATGTTAATAGTGAGTTAATCCAAAGTCCACTTGTACAAACAAAAATAGAACTTTTGCTAAATTAAAAATATTTTAAATATTGTAATGAATTTTGTTGGATATTGGGATCTTAATGAACCAATATGGTTTTGTAGAAAAATCAGAATGACATCAATTGATGAAAATTATAATTGACTTCAAAATCAAAATCTACGTTTCGCGTAGATAGATTTAGACTATTAATTTGCTCAAAACCGATTAAGGGTGAATGAGAAATTAATTATTTAAAGTCGGCCTAAAATAACATTAATTGTTGTTATATAAGGAAACGCATGGGGAATAGTCCTACCTCAGAAATTTTTGATGGGTTTTCTTTCCTTATTAATGATGTTGTGTTAATGAAGTTAACACAAAAGCCTATGTGCTCTCTTCTCAAGGGCGAGCAGGTGCTCGCACTTGTGAACCCACCACAGGTGCACATGCACACATACGCACGTGAGCAATGGGCGCTTTGTAGGCGCACTTTGCACTTCGCACGTACGCCAGATGACATTGCACGTACGCCAGATGACATTGCAGTGCCTACGTGACACTCAGGTGACGTGTCAGGCTCACATGTGACGTGACAGTGCCTATGTGGCATCCACATGGACTAAGAGAGATGACTGAACTGCTAATTGGGGCAACGGATGACAACTGTTGATCAAAGAGGTGTGATGGATCGCATGTGTTGATATCTGAAGTGTCAGATTGAATGGATCATTAGATTCAGATCCGACGGCTATTGACCAGAGGAGAGATCTGAGGGTCACAACCCTTCAGATCTGATGGATGTGATTAAGAGAGCTATATAAAGTATTACAACCCTCCAGATCGGACAGCCCAGATTGATTCTATCCAAGGGTCACATCTGTTGGGTTGCAAGGGTGCAAACATAGTCCCACATCTAAAGTACATGGAAAAGATCATGGGGTTAAAAGGACATAGTCCCACATCTAATGTACATGGAAAAGATAATGGGGTTAAAAGGATGGAAAATATCTCCATTGGTATGAGACCTTTTGAGTAGAGCCCAAGAACAAAGCCATGAGGGTTTAGGCCCAAAGTGGACAATATCATACTGGAGATATTTTGATTCCATCGGTTTTAATAACATCCACTCATTCAACATCTTCACTTAGTATAAATAGATCTCTGCAGATTGAAAATTTCATCGATTCTACTCTTTCTTGTGCATTCATCTCATCTAGTACATTCGGAGTCCAAAAAACCTACGAGAAGGTTCGCTGATCTCGGAATTTGGAGTGCTACTATTCCGAGACGTTCGTCGTTGTATCTTGGGAACGAATTGCTGTTATCCGTTAGCACCGCAGCGAAGCAATATCATTTATGGAGATAGTGTTGAACACTAGCCTCAACGATCCATATCAGTTTGCGACATCCTCCCCGGAGCTATTGGAACAACAGATTTAAAATAAATAATAAAAGTTTTAATAGATTAATTAATCCTAAAAGTAATATATTAATTAGTTGATTTAAATATTATTTTGATAATAATAAAATAAGTTATAATTATAAAATTTTATACATGTGACCTTGCGCGACATCAGAATCAGGACGTTTGAAAGAATTTCAGACGCCTAGAACAATAAATAATATCATTTTATATTTATTTTTTTAATTTATGATTAAACCATTTAAGATTTTTCTTTTAGGGTTTAAGGGTTAGGTTATAGTATTAAACATAAAAAAATTTTAAAATAAAAAAAATTAATTACTCACAGGGTATGCCCTAAAAGAAAAATCTTAAATGACTTAATCGTAAATAAAAAAATAAAAAATGATACTATTTATTGTTCCAGGTGTTCGAAATGTTTTTTGGACGCTCCGTTTTTGATGTCGTGTATGATCACGTATTTTAAGACACATAGGATATCATATATATATATATATATATATATATATCAACTATAGAGCATTAGTAAAAAAAAAGAATATTTAAAATAATATATACATCTCATCTTTATATATATATATATATATATATATATATATATATATATATATATATATATATATATATATATATAAAGATGAGATGTATATATTATTTTAAATATTCTTTTTTTACTAATGCACTATAGTTGACATTCACTGTCTAACTTTTTGATTTTCATTAAATTTGTCCCTCCGTTAATATTTTATTATTAAATATTTAAAATGTAGCTCCCTTTCAAAATCTGCCTCCGCCCCTCCCTCGTTGACAAACTGTATAAGTTAATGCAACTTCTTCGTTTGATTCACTATTCCTAGGTTTTTTTGAAATTATTTCAGTGCACTTTTGAATATCATCATTTCACATGTAATACTCATTCATACAAATTTATTAATTTTATATTTTAAAAATAAGCTTTCTAAATTTTTTTATTTCTATATTGCATAGCTCAGAGATAACTGTCTTTGAAAAGTGATAATTGTCAGAACTCCTGCATTTGGTTTGTAGCGATCGTTGACCATAAATATATTATATTATATTATATTATATTATTTATTAAAATTAAAACTTACTGTTTTTGTTGAAAATTTAAAGTTAATGCCCCTTAATTAATTTCGACAGCGGTGGTGTCTGAAAAACCTTCGTTGTGAGTTGGGTCAAAGGTCTGCGGAGGACGGCTGGAGGAGGAGGAGGACGAAGAAGAAGAATAGGAAGATGTGGCTGTTTAGGTCGAAGGGACCATCGGGGTTCTCCTGGTCGTCCACCGCCGAAGAGGTTACTCGAGGTTTAGATGGGAGCGGCCTTAGCGCCATTGTCACAGGTCTGTAATGATTTGGGGTTGTTTAGTTTCTAGTACCGACGCCATTATTTTTTTGCTTAAATGCTTGCTGTTGCAGGGGCTTCGAGTGGAATCGGTGCTGAAACCGCCCGCGTTCTCGCGCTGCGTGGTGTTCGTGTGGTCATGGCGGTGCGGAACATGTCTGCCGGTGCCACTGTGAAGGAGGAAATTGTCAAGGAAGTTCCATCTTCCAAGGTCGATGTTATGGAGTTGGATCTTTCTTCGATGGCATCTGTGAGGAAATTTGCTTCTGAATTCAACGCCTTGAATCTTCCGCTCAACATCCTCATGTAAGAAACTTTACCGAATAAACAAAAATGTATTTTTTTTGTTTGTTGATAGGGTATTAAGTATTTCATTCTCTGACCTTTATTGAGCCAAATAATGACTTGATGTTTCTCATTTACTTGCTGTTATTGGAAGTAACAATGCGGGAGTGATGGCTAATCCATTTGGGCTTTCAAAAGATGGTATCGAACTGCAATTTGCAACAAACCATGTTGGTATGAGTCTTCTTTCTCTACTATAAGAGTTTTTGTATAAAATTGAAGGCGACTTCAAATTTTCTCTTCCTATCTGTTGTGTTTCTATTCAGCTACTACGATTCATCTTAAGGATTTGCATTGATTACCCTTGTCTTGTGACAATGCACCATGTCTGACACTCATATAATGTTAGATTTGAAACTTATTGTAAAAGTTTTTTTGCACTAGGAATAACTAATAGTTGATGTGGATACATTATATGCCAATCACATAAGCTACTGAAAGTGTGAGTGACAAATGTTGTTTTATTATACTGAAATTTGATACTATGATTCAATATATATTTGTTGTGAAAAATATATATAACCTTACATCTCATGGTTCATAACACCAAGTTAACTAGAATTTGTAACCTAGTCATCATGGAGGTTACAGTGACATAATAATTTGAAAGCGTAGTTAATATACCTCTTAATTGGTAAAAAAGTGGGTACGCCGTTGTTCGTGCGAAACCGCAAGTGCACGATCGTCGTCAATTAATAAAACTATTATTCTCTAGGATTGCATCGTTGAATACCAACTATACACAAAGTAAGCTATCTAGACGAAATCAAAGGTGAGGAAATAATTGTAATGAGAAACTAAATTAAACCGAGAAAACTAAATAGATAATTGATTGAGTAACCAAATCTTGAGACAAATTCTAGAATTTCGATTTTACCACGATGAATATTAACAATTTCGTTATGATCTCCTCCCTTAAAATGTTAGATTGATCTTAAATTATCCTTAGCTAATCAATGTTTTCTCTCAGAATACAATGATATGTTAACCTTGACGCAACTTAGACTAAACCCTTTAAGCTCCTTGATAATCAAGGTTATATTCGAAAGAATTCGAATTACTTTCGTGATAAAAAACTCAAGTTCATGGTTCCGAAACTAAGGTTCAACTCTTAATTTCTAAGTCATAACTTTTAAGCACACTAAAATTGAATCAAGACAATCATAACATCAATTAAGAGAAGGAAATCAAACTACAAAGTTGATAGGTCATCAGACTACTCCCTTATCCTAGAATAAAGAAACTACTCTATAACGTTGAAAATACAATCCATTGAAATCAAATATAACATTCTACAATTGGAAATTAAGCACTAGGAATAGAGAAAACACGATTGTAGATGCTTATCGATGTCTCTCGAAGATCTCCATGTGTTCACGATTGTAGATGCTTATCGATGTCTCTCGAAGATCTCCATGTGTTCTTCGATGTTTGGAATCTCTTCGCTTCTTTGATGCCTTGGATGCGACTTTCCTTTTTTGATCTTCTATCACCAGATGCCTCGAAAACACCATGTTTATTTCCTTTTTATATGACCCAAACACTAATAGCTTTTTCTAAGAAAAAGAGTGGTGCCATCTTTAACGCTCCACGGTTGTGGAACGTCCACGGGTTGGCTTGGAGCGTTCTGTGCTAATTCTTTGCTCTGCTCAATAACATCCACGACCGTGGTGGCTACCATGGGTTGACCATGGTTCATGCGGTTTGTTTCATTTGATGCTCCACGGGCGGATCTGACTTCCCGGATGATCCACGGACTAGGACCGTGGAATACCACAGGCTGGCCATGGATCATTCTTCCATGTGTTTCCTTAAATTTTGCATTTCCATGTATGCTCCAACGCCATGATCTTCACTTCCTATCAATACAAAAAATGCAAACCTCAATAATCTGAACTAAAAACGTAAATGAATGCAAATGCTAGAAGTTTATACAAAATATGCTCATGTAATGCAATAAATATATGCTAAATAAGATTAAAAATATATACACAATTCACATACATCATCCATCCAATCGAAAACATAAATTTGATAATCAATCTTGTTTATACTTATGTTTTATAAAGCTCACAAATTATTCCTTTGTTTGCTGCTAGTATCTTAGCAAGCTGATGTTTGTCTAAACGTGGATACTCCCTACATATTTTCTAGAAGTGTAGAACTATAAAACCAATTTTAAGTCATGTTTCATAACAATTATGATTGATCAGAGGAAGATATGAATTAACTTTTAAGGTAATATATCTTATTAAAAATGAGTAATAGGCATATCTCAGGAAGATTGTAGAAAATGACTGCAAGCAATAAAAGTTGAAAAGAATGGCTTCATAATATTTCTTGCCGGACAGTGGTCAAATTTCATTGGAGAGCTAGAAATTTTGTTGTAGTTTAGTGCTATGTTCTATTGCACATAATATTGTTGCAAACTTTCTCCTATTATGTACTCTTCTGTTTGGTTTTGTCATCACACTGATACCTGAAACAATGGACTTTGTGTAGGCCATTTTCTTCTGACTTACCTTCTGTTGGACAATATGAAGAATGCATCTCAGACATCTGGAGTGGAAGGCAGGATTGTCAATCTTTCATCAGAAGGCCATAGGTTTGCATACAGTGAAGGAATTCGTTTTGACAAGATAAATGATCAGTCAACGTATGTAGCAACTACATGTTCTTTCATATATTAACTTGTAATTTTTACTCATGGTTGCTATCTTTCTCAACATTCTTGTTTCCTCTTTCTCTAAATTAAGGTTATATCCGATAAGATAAAACAATAACAAGTTCCTCATTGGTTTCTATTGTCATTCTTTGCAGATATAACAGCATTGGTGCCTATGGTCAGTCAAAGCTTGCAAACATATTGCATGCGAATGAGCTTACAAAACACTTTAAGGTATAGTAATTAGAATAAAAGATGGGTATTAATTATGAAGGTATAATTGTAGTACGAAGTAGGTAAATGCTATAGGGAGTTTGTACTGGACATCTTTCTTTTTAGTTGAGAGTGTTTGGCAATCGAGAAAGAAGAAATAATACTGAGATGGATGTTTTTGGTTATTAAACTAATTCAACAAAAAGATTTTAATTGAAAATTGGTTACTAAGATGGCATTAATATGTCCAAAGTCAATCTATAAATTCTGTAAGTTTATTATAGTCCAATATGTAAGGATGGGTAGAGTGTGACCAAAGTAACTTACATAAATGAAGTAGATCTACCTGGTTTATATATTTAATATAATCTGATAAACTCAATGAACTGTACTGTAAGAAGAAAGTCAAACTAGTTGTATGTTACATACTTGTCTCAGTTTTTTCTTTAATTCATTATTCATGTGTGATTTAGCAAGCACTCTAGTTGTATGTTACACGCTTTTCTCAATTTTTTCTTGGATCCGTCATTCACATGTAGTTAGTAAATGCTCATCTTATACAGGATACCTATTTGATAAATGTTTGTAAGAAAAAGGGAAGGGGAGTGGAGGGGAGGGGGAGGAAAAACTGAGGGAGTGAAATAACCAGTTTGTTGAAAATATGCATATATACCTGAAACAAAAGGGAAATAAAAAATAAGGTAAATTTCCCCATTCTTACTTAAGATTGAGTTCCTGGATAATGATAACTCAACTTTTCCACTTCTCTACCAGACTACTCAATCAAAAGTCAAGCAACTGTCACAGTTCAAATCCTTTCCAACCTTGGTTCACCCCGAGATTACCCTCTGAATTTTCCTAACCAGATTGTGGATATCCAGACCAACTGATGCAACATTAAAATTGAATCAAAATTCTGAAATTGATGCGACATAGGATAACTATCTCACATAAAGAATCCCATACAAGGAAAAGTTTGCTAATATCAAAAACTGTTTGCATGAGAGGGGGATATCTATGATCTATTTGCTTCTTTGTGTGAGATAGTTATCCTTATGCCTTGCCAATTTTTAATATCAATTCATTGTATGAGTTTTGATTTGATTTTAGTGACACAGCACCAACAGCCACATTGGTTTTTTACTCTTAGATAGTATGCTGTCTATTTATTTAGCCTGCCATTGAACTGTACCAAGCAATTTTGGTATTTGCTTGTGACCAGGTAGCCAAATGGCAACAAATTACTGGACAGTATGAGCACTTCTCACACACTTAGGAAGTCCTGGTGTTAATCACAATAACAAAAACTGATTAGTTTTGGGGATTCAAATTGAACTAAGAAATGAAGTGGTCCATCAAGAAAGAGCTCTCAGTAAGAAATAGCTCTCAGTAGTGAGAGAAAGAGAGGTTAGAGAGAAGCTCTCCCTAGGATTCCTTCCCTAGCTGCGTCCCTCTTCTCTCTAGTCCAGCTGCTTTACAGCAGGTTGGAGAGGGCTCTGCTGTTGATATCTTGCTGGGTCTAACAGAGTTCAGGTGAACATCGGAGCTTCAGTAGGTCCAGGTTCGTCAGTGGGTGAAGGGGAGAAACTGGTGTGGGTTTCACAGACGGACAGAATACTGGGTGCTGGGAGAACGGAGGTTCAAGTGAGGGAGTCGGTGTTTTCAATGGTCTGGAATATTCCATCACAGGTAAGTGATTCCTATTTCTAGTTTTGTTTTTCAACTGGAGTTGCATGTCCCGATCCAATGGGGAAGAAAGGCTGTGAGTAGAAGTTCTCCAGCAGCCTGGGAGCTGCAGCCCCCAAACTGCAAGTGGAGGAATTCCCAAGTTTGCAGGAGGTTGCACAAGGGGGAGACCGAAGGTCTGCAGTGAAGGAAATCTCGAGTGTGTTGGTCACTCTGACTGAGGATTCGTGTGCTGAAATTTCCAGTTCTAAAGGGGATGGGGATGAAGTAGTGGAAGAACATAACCAGAATGCACAACATATCACTGATGAAATGCGAGGCGGAAATACTGGGAAATCTGGACTGAACCCTTGGCTGAATTCAGTCAAGGATAATAGGCCACCACAAGTACTAAGTAGAGATTTTCTTTCGCCTGAGTTCTAGTCTCATAAGTTGGGAAGCCATCATTATGATATGTTGATGCGTACTAAGGAGAGAATTTCTTTTGCCCAAGTTTAGGTAGAGGTGGATGCTTCAAAGGCACTTGTTTGGAACGTGAAAGTGCAGATGCCTGATGGTGTATTCGCCTGATGGTGTATTGGACCAGCGTATTCTATATGAACATGAGCCAAAGTATTGTAATCATTGCAAGATGCTGGGACATAATAGGGTGGCCAACAGGTGGTTAACGGAGCTGAGAAAAGGCCAAGGACTGCTTATTAACAGAATCTTTCAGCAGCTATCCTGTGCCAATTACGGCCCCCAACACCAGTAAACAAGGAGCTCAGTTGCAAGAGGAAACGCTGTGTTCAATGGAGCTCTTTGTTGAACCATCAAATGCGCAACAGAAGGCTGCAGAAGGGACCAAAAACATGGAGCTATCAATAACAACGAATAAGGCTGATATAGCTGTTGGGATCGGCCTGGTGCATTGCACGTGTTTACACGTATCACAATCGTGCGTAGCGAAAATAAAATAATAATTAAACCTAATTATTACAACACTCGTAACACACGCATGTAAATACAACAGGCACAAGACATGACTAGAATTTAAAATTTTTCAGAATAATAAATATTCTACGCGTACCTGACGTATGACGCTCAGCGAAAATGACATCAATCGAGCGGTTCTCGTCGAAGTTTTGCTTCTACTGGTGATCCACACCAATTGCTCTTCAGGACGACTTCCAAAGCCACAAGTTGTGTCACTGTATTCGGTACTAGCCGTCGAATAACAATGGTTGATACGAGAGAAAACTCTAATATTGGAAACACGCAACAATACCGAGGCTTTCTAACTATCACCGAGAATCAAATTTCTAGATAGTTACAAAGTAAGAAAATGACCGGAATACTTTTCGATAATAATGGAAAATATCTGGAATCTGTTCCAGAGGGTATGGAACTATTCGGAAACTTCACAAGTTTCCGTGACAAAACCCTAACTCCAATCCAGCAGTCGGTTCCGACAGTGAAGCCACCCGGTAGCACCAACTCTTTGGACGAGTAGTCTAGCGGCGGCAGCAGCTTCGGCTGTGGCAGCGCTATCCGACAGTAGCAATACCTCCGGCAAGCACTTCGACGGTAGCAAAGGAGAGGTCCGGTGGCAGCGAAGGAGAGGTCCGGCGGCAAGGAGAACAATGAAGAAGGGAAAGAAATCGCGGCGCTAGGGTTGCGGTTCCTCCTTTGGCTTGTCCTCCGGCAGAGAAGGTCTCTCCAGTGGTCGACTGCAGGTGGAAGGAGCCCAATGGGGCTTTGACGACGGTGAACAGAGGAGAGAGGAGGGAAATTGTTAGGGTTTCGGCTTGAGCTTCTCTCCCTCGACGCCTGACCTCTTTATACCTCGATCGCCGCAAGCTTTTTGTTGGCGGACGCCGGATCGTGAGAAAATCGTGATTGGCGTCCGTCGGTTCCGGTGGAATCAAGCTCGCGAGAGGAGTCGTGTGTGCGAGAATCGAGCGTGCGACCAATGTGCGGTGAACCGGAGAAAACCAAAAAACCAAACCAGGTTTGGCTATTAGGGTTTACTGTAGCTAACTGGTTTCAATTTGGTTCAAAACTAAATCGTTTGGTTCAATAATCAAATGACCTCCAATTTAATCCAAACCAGTTTTGTTCATTTTTTCTTCACAATATGAAACCCCTCATCTCTTCCGCTTTCTCAAAATATCTTCCATCATGAACCAAACCAAGTTGGTTTATTTCGTCTTCGTAAGATGAAGTCCATTATTATTCCTTTGTCTGGTCTAACCAGACTTTATTTCTCTCGATCTGAGAATCTAATTCTTAAACTCATTTTAAGTCTTTCGAAAAACTTGTAGTGTGTGTGACCCAATAGGTTCCCGGTTATGTTGGCCGCTCGTAATTAATCATTAATTACGAAACGATCATGAGTGATACCTAGTAGTACATCATGATTTCCAATTGATCAGAAAATCAATGATTGATTTCAGAATAATTTTTAAACCCTTCAGCAACTATAATGAAACGTGTCTCATTCCTTTCACTGTCTTATACCTGCTTAGTTCAGGACATGGTCTATGTGTGTCAGTCCCTACTAAACTGACTAAGTCACACCTAGCCCAAGCTTGCTTTTTTGTCTTATAGATTCAAGTTACTCGTACATATGTACAAGAGTATCATATCCTTGACATGTGATGCTTTGGCCAAAGACTTTTAGTAACAATCATAACAAGCGGCCGTAGAGTATACGTTTCCTTTTACAAAGAGCGGTGAATCCTCTATGGGCTATTCAAACAATTTCGGCTCTTCGACTTATATCCAATTATCTCGGGTTCACATGTCCTTGGAAATGTTTGCTTAAGATGTCAAAGTATAAGTCTCCATGACCAAGGTGACTTGAATACCACAAGTCAAAGGAAACTCACACTTAAGCTGCATTGAGATTGTCATTGACATATGTATCAAACTATATGAAGTCTCATGGCAGGTCACTCTAATGAACTAGTTACCTTTAACTAGCATCCACGTTTTCAACATCCAATGTTTCCAGCAAGTGAGAACAGCTGCTTGGTAAATCAAGGAGTTTAAAATATGCTAGTCTCAACAGAATCGATGACGTCCACGTTCATCAATTCATTGACTAAGGATGATTTCAACATTCATAATTGCACATGTAGAGATGCTTACAAGTTGTGATCTAATCACAAATCCTCTCATGCTATGAATTGTATTACGGACATTCAGCAAATAAATTTAAGATCCAGTCAAACACATAAAAAATATGCACTTAAATAGTGAATTTCTATTTGTTTAATAAATAGTACAACCGTAAGGCGATTGTCTTAGGATACCTCTCAAATATAACAACAGTTGCTGTATTAACTATCTGAATTGATGAGCTGCAGCAATGAGGACAATAGGTTAACACACAGGAAGGGGCTAGGAAGGAGATGGAGAGGACAGGGGTTTGTGGAGGCTTGTAAGAAGAAAATTAACTCTACTGCAGAATCGAAATCCAGAAGGAACAACCTGAAACTGCAGAGAGATAGGCTCAAACAAAAGGGAAAGCAATATTATTACAAGGTCTACTTACGCAGCAGACTCGCAGGAGGGGCCAATACCTCTCCATCTCCTAATGAAGTTTGCTTGTTGGAACATAAGAGACTTTAACCAGCCCCTTAAACAAAATGGGGTTGTAAACCGCACTAAGTCACACAACGTTGATGTCCTATGAGTTTTAGAGATCATGCTGAACCAAACCAAACTTCTGCACCTCATGCAAAACAAATTCAGAGGTTGCAATCAGGTGAATAATTATCAAGAGACAAACGGGAGGTTGGATCTTAACCTTATGGACCCTAACACAATATTACTTGAGTTGCTAAATTCCTCCATTAGGTTATATATTGTAAAGATAATTGCATGGTAACCTCTACTACTTTCCACATTAGCTTTGTTTGTGGTTTCTAACAAGGTTTAAAATCTCAACCCGTGCCCAGGTTTTGGTCCCGGACCATAACAATATGGTTTCGGTATCGTATCGTGTCATGTTGATATAGTTTCGATATTTTTAAAATTTTAAATATAAATGTATATTAATTTTATTAATATTTGATTATTAAATATACTTTATATGTTGAAATGTTGAATTTATATTTCAATATTTTCTCATAAGATAATGCTTATTAAATTGTTATAAAAATTATTTTAAAAAGTGATTTTTAAATTCAAAATTAAATTTTAAAATCATTTGAAAGGTTAAAAATAATTATAAAATTATTTGAAATGTTAAATTATTATTTTTGAATGTATTTGTAAATTTTTAATTTTAAATAATTTATTTGAAATGTTTAAGAATTATATTTTCTTTAAAATTTTAGATTATTTTAAATTTATATTTAATTTTAATTTTTTAAAAAAATTAATTATTTTATAAAATATTTATTAATTTTTAAAATTATTTAAAAATTTTGAAATAATTTTTAATATTTTATAACTATTAATAATAGTTTATTTTTTAAAAAATACATATTTAAAAAATAAAAAATTAACTAAACCAAAAAATTAAAAAAAATTGCGGGCTGTAATAGTCTGTGAGGCCGTCGCGGCACTGCGGCTCTTATAGAGGGTTTTAGGAATATATAAAATTTTATTAGAATTTTAAATATATTTTTATATATTTTAATGGGATAATTTGATTAGAATTTTAGGAAATATGTTTGATTATTTATTTTGGTTAGGGGTTGATTGGATTCATTAAAAAATAATAACATAATTAAGAGATAAATAAATAAATAATTATTAGGGTTTAAATAAAATATATAATTAATTAGATAATTTTATTAGGGTTTAATTAAGCCTTCAATTGAGTTAATCAAAGTCTCATTTTAATTAAAAAATCTATTTTTTTCCCGACGCATGGACCTCGACACGCACGGACGCGATGTCCCGCGATCCTAGGACCCCTCCAGGCGCGGCCGCAGGGTCTTGCGACCCCTCCGAGCGCGGCTGTGGAGTCTTGCGACTCTGCGGCGCCATCGTCGGGGTCGCGTGACCACCCCGGCGGTCGCCTGGGTCGCGCGACCCTTCACGCGATTCCTCTTGCGGCTGGGTCCGGTGTCAGGTCGTGCCGGTGCCGGTTGACGAGCGGAACAAAATATTTCGTCCATTTTGATCGGCTCGACACGAAATTTTAATCCCTGGTTTCTACTCAACTATTAGCAGGGGACCCATATGGAGCAACTTGCAGGTTTGGGGTACGACACTGGATACTCTATGGATTATTTTGAGTGACTTTAATAATGTCACCTTCATGGAAGAGAAATTTAATAGTATAGAGGTGACTGCATACGAGACTAGGGGCATCACCAAATGTTTTATCTCGGTAGGACTAGTGGACATGGCCTTCGTGGGTTGTTTCTACACTTGCACAAATAGCTTGATTTGGTGCAAGCTAGACTGAGTTATGGTGGATTCTCTATTGATGTAGGTGGAGATTTATGGACAAACAAACTTTCTACTAGCTGAATGTCTATCAGATCACTCACTAACTGTGGTGACCTTGTTTCAACCAGAGTATAGAAGAAGTCCATTCTGGTTCTTCAACATGTGGTGACCTTGTTTCAACCAGAGGAGTATAGAAGAAGTCCCTTTCGGTTCTTCAACATGTGGGCGAAACATCCAGTCCGTTCAAGTCGAACGGAATCAAGTTAAAGAGTGACACTCGACACTATTCTTTATGTATGAGGCTGAAAGCATTAAAGAGACTGTTGAACAACTAAACAAGGATCCCATCTCAGCATGAGCAAGACAAGCAACCCAACAACTATAGGTTGTTCAATAGAGGTGTCATGCAAAACCCCGTAAATTGTTGCTATAGGGGGAGGTTGCAACATTGCAGCAAAAGATGCTCATGCTGAGTAAAGCTGAGAGATTATTCTACTAGCAGAAAGCTAAATGCTATTACCTCAAGAGTAGCGACTGGTGCACTAAATTCCATGACCCGGTTGAAAGAAATGCAAAGCGCAATCACCTAGCTTTGAACGAGAGTTACAAAAAGAATATAAGGGATACAACTTTTAGATGACGAGGTAGAAGAGTTTGATACCGAAAGAATTAATACTACAGGAATGAGAAATGAAAGTGAGTAACGTCACGTTCTAAGGTAATAAAGGTAAAAAGGTAAGCGAATTATATGAACTTTGATTCCCCTATACCCTAAGAGGATACCAGACAACTTAAATAAGTATAAGTTTTTTTTATATATATTTTTTAAAATTTAAAAAATTCAAAATATTTTTTTTAATAAAAAATTACCAAACCATTGGACAATTTGTTCTGAATCGTTGTCTAGTCTAGCCAAGTAGGTCGAGTGATCAAGCTACTGAGTTGTTGAGTGTCGAGTAGGGAGTAAGGTTGTTGGGCTGGAAGCAGGGTTGTTGAGCAAGTCGGGCTGCCAGGTGGAAAGTAGGGCTGTCGATCTGTCGGGCTAGGAGGCAAGGTTGTTGAGTTGGCTAGGCTATTAAGCAGGAAGTAGGGCTACCAGATCGGGAGACGAGGTTGCCGAGGAGGCCTGGCTGCTAGGTAGGAAGCAAGGTTATCGGGCTAGGAGGCAAGGCTGCTGAGCGGGGAGGTATGTTGAGCATTGCCGAAGCTTGTGGTAGATACATTTTTCTTAAAATAGATTCGCCCTCTCTTCGGTTGTGCTTAGAGGTTCACATTGACGCTTGTTTCCCAAGATACAACGGCTCAACCACGTTAACAACCAACCACATTAACTACTTGTGGCGAACTAAACAATATCTAAATGCTATTGTTAGGAAAGCAAAGGAAGAGCTGCCAAGTATGGCTTCCTGATAGGGAGGTGGAGAATGTGGCTAGGAGTTGCTTATTGTATGGATTCTTGTCTTCTTGTCTTCCTCTTTTCCCACATCCTGCCCAAAGTAGGAGTCTCCTTTTATATACTCGGAACCTTGGTAGTCATTAATCCTATTGATTAATGGTCATTACTCAGCCATTTATTGCCATAGCTAGTTATCGATTAATGGTTGGACAGTTACAGGCCAGGTCGTTATAGGTCAGCCATTAATGTCCGACCATTTCAGGTCAGTTATTAATGTGTCCGCTACACACTTGAGGCAGGCAGAAAAAAAGTTTGACTAGCAAAACATTAGCTAGGTTGCTTTGAGCATTTTTCCCCATTGGTCTGACATTCAATGGATGCAGATCACGCTCGCATATGAGTCAACTAGTTTTAATGCAATCCGGGCCTTAAATTTGCATCGGTAGATGTGAGAGAGAGTCTCATCCATATAGATTCACAACATCTACAATTGTGATTCATTGTAAATTAGCTATGTTGCTCTAAAACTCAATGTGGGACTAAACTCCTATTCACATTGGAGCTCATTTCATCCATTTTCTCATTACTTTTCTAACATAAACAACTAAACACGGAACATTACAATCACATCTTAGCACGAGCAAGACAAGTAAACCAACAACTACAGGTTGTTCAATAGAGGTGTCTTGCAGAACCCGATAAACTGTTGCTATAGGAAGTGGTTGCAACATTGTGGCAAAAGAAGATTATGCTGTGTGAAGCTAAGACATTATTTAACTAGCAGAAAGCTAAATGCTATGACCTCAAGAGCAGCGACAAGTGCACCAAATTCCACGACCTGGTTGAAAGAAATGCAAAGCGTAATCACCTAGCTTTGGTTTGTAAAGGATGATGGAACACAAACACAATCTCAAGAGGTAGCAACTGGATTTGTGGCTTAGTATACGACTTTGCTGAGCTTAGACGTTTCCAGTGAACATTTTGAACAAAATGTGGTGACCTTTAGAGCCACTATATCACGGAAAATGTGGTGACCTCTAGAACCACTATATCACGACAACAAGTTGAATCCTTAGTCAAGCTCATTACGAATGAGGAAATAAGGGTGGTTGCTGTGTTTGGCATTGGTGATGACAAATCACCAAGACCGGATGCATTCTATTTATGTTTCTTTAAGAAGGCTTGGGAGATAGTTGGATCACACTCATGAAAGTTGTCATGGAATTCTTTATAGCTAACTCACTGTTGAAGCAAACTAACCATACCGAGATTGTGTTAGTGGCGAAAACGCTCAGAAAGTGGAGGATTTCAAACTCATAACTTGCTACAGTGTGGTTTACAGTCATAACTAAGCTGCTTTATGGGAGGCTAGTAGAGGTTGTGGACTCCCTAATAGGGAGGAACAGCTAATAATATTCACTTGACCCAGGAGCTATTGGGACATTGCAGTAGGAAGTGAATTTCTCTAAGGTACATGATTAAGGTTGACTTGAGAAAAGCGTATCAGTTAGTCAATTGGGAATTTCTGCTGAAGGTCATGCTAGGCATGGGGTTCCCCAACAGATTCATCAAATGGGTGGAGTGTGTGTCACCAGTCTCCTACTTAGTTAGGCTGAATACTATATTTTATGGTTTCTTCAAAGGGAAAAGGGGATTTTGAAAACGAGATCCTTTATCACTGTGTCTATTCGTTGTGTATGAACTACCTATCTAGACTCTTAAATCTGAGGGCTGCAAACTCCGAGTTTAACTACCATCCAAAATGCTGGCTTTTGCAGATGATTTGCTGCTTATGTTGTGAGGGGATAACACTTCAGTGGGTTTCGTTCTACAGTGTCTAGTGAATTTTGGAGATCCTTTAGGGGATGAATGTGAATGTGATGAAGTCAGCCGTCTATATAGTGGGCATAATTGGTCCTAGGGACATGTCTCCTTTCAAATATCTGGGTATGCCACTTGCTACAAAAAAATTATACATTATGTGCCGCTCTGGATAGAATAACCAGCCTCAGTAGAACTGTCTTACGCTGCCAAAGCTGAATTGATACGGGTAGGGTTGCAATGTATGGGATGTCTGTGACTGCCCATTTTCCTGATTCTAGCAGGAGTCATCTAAGATTATGAGACTATACAGAGTATTCATATGGGAGTCAAGGAAGTCATTGGTGGAATGAAAGGACATGTGTTGGACTCAACTTTCGGGACTCAAGGAGCAGAATATTCATGCAAAGGCTGAAACACAATGGGTAAGTAGATCAATGAAGTATACCTCTGCTCTCAATCAGTGTGGGAATAACAACCGTGAAAGGAAGACTCATCGCTCTTCAAGCAGTTAGTTGGGATTTGAAACAAAATTCTGGTGTGTACAGGTTCTGAAAGTTCAACAATACACCTCCTAACTAGTTGGCGCACGGATGTCAGATTTAGCACAACGAAAGCTTATGAATATACTATAGACCCAAGGGCCAGTTGCAGCAGTGTATGAAAGTGATCTGGAGTCCTTTCTGCTGAAACATTCTTTCATCCTTTGGTTAGGGGTGAGAGGTAGGCTACTTATTGGGACTGTTTGACCTACCAAGAGACAATTAGGATGTGCCAGGTCTGTAGCTCATAGCTGAAAACTCTAGACCATTTATTTTTTTTGGCTATGCGTCCAACAGATTCATCTGGGGCCACATATGGGGATGATTGGGGATCACTCGACAAATGACTATATTTAGAAATGCTATGAAATGGTTGCTAAAGGAAGCTTGGGGAACAACTTAGTTAACCAGGCAAAGAAGATAGCTTTTGGATGCACAGTATACCAACTATGAATGACTCAGAACAAAAGGGTCATTGAAGGGGTGGTTTGTTCAACGGATTGCATCATCTGCAAGATTAAAGTGCAAGTTTATAAGATTTTGTTTATATTGTACCCTGAAGTTCAATTGTTACATGAACAATGAGTAGTTGATGAGCGTATAGTTTGAGAGAGGTTGCCACACTCACAGCATATGTATATATTAGGGCTGAACTGAGCAATGGTTCAGTGTGCATGTTTTGTTGATGAATGAAGTTTGCATGTTTTGTTGATGAATGAAGTTTACATTTACAGATAAAAAAAAGAAGATAATATACTTTGATATTTCCTATTTGTGCAAAAGGAGTTACTGACCTTCAGGTATCTAAAGTTTTTGCTGTTTAATACTGAGATGACTTTTGTTCATTTTCATAAGAACTGATTGCTTTACTTTTAAGCAATCATCACAAATAAGTACTGATTGCTTTACTGACATGACATTTGTTCATTTTCATAAGTACATTTAATAAGTACTGATTGCTTTACTTGATTCATCAGGAAGAGGGTGTGAACATAACTGCTAATTCACTTCATCCTGGATCAATCATCACAAATCTTCTACGTTACCACAGTTTTGTTGATGGTAATAAAAATAACAGCGTTACAGTTAATCAGTGATTCTTTCAATATTTTTTTTATGTCAGATAAGAAACTGCTTTACCCCCATGACTTACTAGTTGGCGTATGTTTCATCAAATTGTTTCTATGTATATGTCAGGCTTGGGTTTATTTTTTTTCCTTTCCTTTTTCTTCTCATGATTAAACCTTTTAGTCACTCCAAGGAAATTGGACATTCACATTGCCATATAAAATGCTTGTGCACCAGTTGTTACCAGATGCTCATTTCACTAAGTGGGGCATCTTTTTCTACCAAATTGAAGCTGTGTTTCAAATTTATATGATCGATTTATGCATTTCATTTTAAAGTTCAGATAGTGAATTCCCTCATTAACTGGGTGCAAAGTCAGCATAAGATGGAGAAGGTTTCTGTTAGACCTTGACCACTCTCATAAATTATGTTAGGCATCCCAAAACTTAAATAATTGGTGCATGTTTAACCAAATTGTTGCTGTATTGACATGTTTGGGCCTATGTTTTCCCTTTTCTTTTTCTTCTCTGCAGTGAAGCTTTTAGTCCCTGCAAAGAAGTTGGGCATTTACATTCCTGTGAAAAATGCTCATGCACCAGTAATTACAAAATGCTCATTCCACCAAGTCGTCCATCTGTTTCTATCAGATGCCTAAGTAGTTATATGCCAAATTAAAATCTGTGTTTCTAAATTCATATGATAGATTTATGCATTTCATTTGTAAGTTCCAACAGTGAATTTTCTCATTTAGCATCCAGTGCAGGGCTTAAGCCAGAATAAGGTGATGAAGGTTTATGTTTGACCTTGACTGCTCTCATAAATTATGTTAGATACCCCACAAACTTGGATGTTGAATATTATGTGGCATAAAAGTATATGATATCCCACTATTATTAGCCAAATGGCCTCAAATAGAATTTAGTGGCAGCAAAGATTCATATAACCAAACACAAAATAGTTGCTAGAGAGTTGTTTTTTTCAAGTAATTGTCATTTCTAATTCAAGGTATTCTCTTTTGATCTAATGCAGCCCTTGCCCGTACAGCTGGGAGACTAGTATTGAAGAATGTGCAGCAGGTAAAGTATGTTTATAAGATGTATGTATGCTTAATACATTTTTGGTATATTACCATGTTACTAGTTACAATTAGGTACAATGAGATTTAACCCATAAGACCAAACTAAGTCATATTATTAAAAGATTTTCAATCTGGGTCAACTTTTAGGTAGACTTTCAGTGCTTATGTTGTCGAATAAAGTTCTTATTTAAGTTATTAAATTATTATACTTTGATGATAGGTGTTGGATATTCATTTTATTTGCCGATCATTTTCTACATGCTAGATCTGGATTTGATACCTATCTCAATACTCATATAGCTCGGGTTCACAGTTCATTTAGACCAACCTCTTCATCTGTTTCAATAGACCCTGACTTAGCTTCCTTTTGTTCCTATTCATTGTGTTGTTTATGTAAGGATTTCTTTTTGTTATGTACAAAGCTTATGGTTGATGGTCTATCTCTTTGAGTAGTCTTGTGGAAAATGGCGAATGCTTTCTTGTTCCTTGGCCATCAACTGCCATCTCTTCTTCCTATGCTATTATCTTTCTCTTTCTTTCCTTGAATGCATGTTTCGTTGTGTGCTGTGTTAAAAGAATTTTTTCTTCGATTAGTCACGCGGTGGCAAAAGCTATAATGGCATTCAGCTTTGTTAGGAGGTGCATATGAAAGGGAAGTCTTCTTCCTATGAAATCTATTGAGGGATCCATCAGTCAAATCTCCTTGTGTTATCCCCTAGGAAGCTTTGACATCATTGTCTTCCTTTCCATTTCTTCTCCTATGGCATGCTTGATGTGTTGGAGTAAATGATGATTATTTTATTTCTCGCTGACAGTCATCCATGATTTGCAGATTCTCTCTTCCCTAACTATTAATAAAAATGTGATAGACTACTTGAATAATTGAATGTAGGAAATACAAAGATGTGCATACAGTTCAGATAGAGGCGCAAGACAAAATTAAACCTTTTGAGGGAAAGAGATTATTATTTTTTAATTGTTCCTAACATAACTTCAGATATTTATTATAATTTTCAAATTTCATTTTATTTGATAAAAGAGCAATTATTCTTCGTTCATTTTATAAAATTAAGCTTTAGAAAGTACCACTTTGTGCTCACATGGTGCCATGTTGGATTGCAGATGCCCATCATTTTGTTTTTCTTTTAGCGCCTCATCACTAGTGAGTGGATAGTGTGAGAGGTAGAGAAGCTGAGCCAAAAAAGAAAAGCCTTAGTCAAATTGATTTAATTAATTCGATTATTTTTTATTAATGGTGGGATATGACTTTTTATAGAATTCCATGGAGGGATAAAATTCATCTAGTAAAGCCCAGTTGTAATAAAACACTAGTTGATGAAGATGATTAGTTATTTGCTTGCAACCAAGGGAGAACAAGCTAGCACACTAATTGGTTCTCCATGTTCTCAGAAGATAAACTTTCATTGTGCGCATACATTGTTCTTTATTGTGAAATTTGGACTGCCACTCGTCTGTCTTTGTCTGTGTTCGCGTTGAGTAGTTAATTCTTTTTTTTTTTTTTGTTTTGATTTTACAGGGAGCAGCGACGACATGCTACGTCGCGTTGCATCCTCAAGTGAAAGGGGTAAGCGGAAGGTACTTCTGCGACAGCAATCTAGGAGAATCTAACTCCAAAGCCAAGGATATGGACTTAGCAAAGAAGCTATGGGACTTCAGTGTTGGTTTGATCAGCTGATTTGTCGTTTGCAACTCGAGCCATGGACGCCGACATAAAATGTTTGCATGAGAAAACATCTCAATATTCCGTAAGACATTGTTGTTGTCCATTGATGAATGGCTCTATTACAGATGTTGAACAAACTTCACGTATTGCCTTAAGCTTTACTTTGCCTATTTTCTCAATTTGGACAGTCAGTTTCTCAATCAGAAGTATTTTCATGTAATATAAGAATCTTTATTCTCATTTTAATTTACTGATTGTATGCGAGTGTAATTGATTTTTTTAAGGGTGATAAAAGATGAAACCGTCACCTTAGCGGTCCCTCCAGAGCAGTCTCACATACTCTCGAAAGGAATAAATTACGGGGGCTTATTCGGTATTAGCCAAGTGGCCTTCCTAAATAGGGGGTACGAGCTAATTCAAATTAGTATTTGCATTTGTCGGGAATCGAACAATGTCTCACTGGTTGCAAGTCCTATCCAAATATGAATTGGGCTAAATCTGTGGGCACTAGCCTAGACAGTGTGGGTGCATTGGGTTACAATCTAGTACAACTCAATAATTTTTAATTTAATATATTAAATTAAAATTTAAAAAATTAAAATGGTCTAGTTCAGTCTTACTAATTACCTTAGGGCAGTTGAGAATTTTAATTACGCCATTGTCTGCGGGAGATTATGAAGATATATGGATTGATTGCAAGAGAATTCAACTCTTAATAGACAATGCCTCATTGGTAACAAGCCCGGTCCAGAATACCAAATCGGCTAGAATTCAACCTTGTTCATCATTTTTTTAGTTGATTTTTTTTCTTATTATAGATTATGAAGATGGATCTTTGGGCACATTATGTGTTAAAGTTAAGAGCAATGATACATTATATGAAAAATGTAACATGAAATTCAACATGACATACTCTATGCAATGGGTCCCACATCCATGCAATAGAGCTCCCATCCATACAGTTGAGTGTGTCATGTTGAATTTTATGCTACATTTTTTATGTAATATATCATTTTTCTAAAATTAAATTGTACATTCTGGAAGCCAATTTTTTGTTGTTGAGAATTTGTAACCCTCTATGACTAAAACCTTATGAAAAATTAATAATAGATATTCAATTTTATTTTTTTTTAAAAGGTAAAATTTAAAACAGAAACAATCTCCAGTAAGCAAACAAAGAACACACTCTAAATAAATCAGACAAAGTACAAATAAAAGTGAAATAATTATGTATTCTGATAATCCAGCACTGCCTCTCTCCTGGCCAAACCTAGAACACGCCAAGCCCGACCACCAGCAACCCCGCGCATACCACGGCGGCGGCGTGCACCGGCGACAGGATTCCGGCGTTGTTGTTGTTATTGTTGTTGTTGTTGTTATTGTTGTTTGTAGGCGCAGGAGCGCTGGACGCCGGCGGCGGTGGCGAGGCGGTGGAAGAAGCAGTGACGTTGACCTGGACTCGCATGCCGCTGTTGCAGTGGTTGGAGATTCCGCAGATGAAGTATCGCGTGCCGACCCCGGAGAGGAGGACGGTCGTATTGCCGTTAGCTTGCTGGCTGATGGGGTTGCTGCTGGAGCAAGCGGTGTAGTCGCCGGCGTTCACCTCCTCCACGTTGTGCTGCGAGCTACTGTACCTGAACTCTGCACAATAACGCATCATTTTAACTACCTTAATCTCTTGAAAAAGGACGAATTCAACTTTTGATTTCCAATTTAACTAATCAGCAGAATTTCAGTCCGATCGACTTGGTTTTGCAAAGCGGGGGATCATTAACCAACCGAGGATATCGCCGGTAACGAAGGTTTGGCTGGCGGCCCATTGATCGTAGTTGACATTGAGGTTCCAACCGCTGGAATCGCCGACGATGTGGGTTATCCCGGAGGCACACGAGGCACAGCTGATGACTAGGAGAAGCAAGCTCAACGCCTTATCGCTGCTACTCCATTTGCCGACCGCCATGTTGATCTTGAAGACGATCGGAAGAGATGAGAGATGAGAAAATTGAGAAGGCTAATAAAGCACAAGGTTGCTCTATCTCGAGAGAGTGGAGGGTTTCTTATAGTTGGCTTTAAAAGCTTGATAAACCATGTTTTGGAATAACTTGTAGCCTAGTCAAAGTGAGTTGGTGCTCTCGTGAAAATCTTTTTAATTGTGGGGTTTGGTCAAAAGCATGAGTCACTGTCTTGGATACATGCATTCAACGATAACAATCTAGGGTACTGATACTATGATAAATAATTTTTTATATTAGATAGATAATCTTTTTTTTATTCACTTATCTACTAAATTTTTGAAATACAATTTATGTATATTTAGAAATCAACTTCTATGATATTTATCGATATTGAAATTCAAATTGTTCTCTTAATTGATTCTTCGAGTATTTTACGACTACATCGCGCATACAAAGAAAAAAAATCTTTATTTGATATAAAAGTGAAGAAAAAGTCCCATATTTTATTTGACATATTATAAAAAGGAAATCATTGACCAAACAAATAGAAAAAGTCATAATCTTTGAAGGTAGAATTATTTTATGCACACCTTTTTTTTTTTTAATAAAGTTGTAGTTAAAAGGCCATCCACAATTGTAGACGGGTCAAAGGTTCCCTCCAAAATTGGTTGACTTAGGGTGAAGGATTAGGTTTGGTTTGTTTGGATTCACCTACTCCCAAAGGATAAGCCTTCAACATCAATGGGCTCCCTACATATGTGCACATATGCTACATCCTTTTCTTATTTGTTTTCTTATGCTTTTATCTTTGTAAAAATTAATGCATTGCATCAATGTGTGAGGGAGGTTATATTTAGGAACGTGACCGAAGAAATAATCAACGTGAGAGATTATTTAAATTATATACATAACAATTGCATTGCATCATATGAATATAACTAATGTTGTTGTAGTGTGTTTCTTTATATAATTGTTATTTTAATTGATAGTTGATTGGATAGTCTTCCCCCTCTACCTAATAGATTAGAGAAAAGGTTTGAAAGGTTTTTTTAAATTCTTTTAATATTTTTTAAGGAAGAAAGATAAATATGAAAAAATAATGACAGAGTTTTTTTTTCTTTTCAAATTATAGTTTTGTTTAGTGCATCTAGATAGATTTGTTTGTGTTGATTTTGTCTCTTGAAATGTTCAAATCACTAAGACAAGTCAACTTATATTTGTTTGGTCTTTTAATAGTTTTATGAGTAGTCTTTTTGACAATAATTTTTTTTTTGTTTTTGCTTAAAAACTCTAAATTTCTATCAACGGATAAATCATATATACGATCTACTTTTTACCATTTGCATATTCATCTTTATTTGTTTCTAGAGATAATTGATTTTCTAATTAAACACAACTTACATGCATGGATATTTGAACATTCTCTACTGAGTTTAGAATTTCGTTCCAGTGGCTGTCTTCCGACCTCCACTTGGGGATTTTGTACAGTAGATTTTTATTTAACAAGAAATTTTCATTTTTTTATTAATAAAGTAATTGATTTATGAAAATATTTTTAAAAATAAATTAATTTTTGTTTATTTTTTTTTTGAGGTACACCGAAAATCATTTTCTCTTTCAAGTGGGCATCTCGGTAGATTGATTGGTTTGATTTAACTAGGTTAACTAAGTTGTTTAGTGTTAGGACTTTGTGAGTTAGAAGGAGAGTGAATAACTTTGATTACTTCGTCTTGATTACTTGCTTGTCATTTGAATGCATAATCAGAAACTTGAATCAAACTTGATGTCATATACACGACACCATTGGTTTTACTTGGTTCATCACCTCCCAAGGCGATTACGTCCAAAGCGGCCTAGTCCTAACGACTATCACCACTATCTTTTTCTAATGCATGAGCATTCAACAACACAATTAATTTATGTCTTTTGATACAGCTATATTCTCTTTTGAATTGTGATGTGAGGCTATCAAACTTGATGTCATATACACGACACCATTGGTTTTACTATCACCTCCCAAGGCTTCCCACTTCTTTTTCTAATGCATGAGCATTAACAACACAATTAATTTATGTCTTTTGATACAGCTATATTCTCTTTTGAATTGTGATGACTCGAGGCTATCAACCTTCCTTTTGGGTCTTAAAGAAGGATGATTGAAACTATCGTGACAACTCGTGGCTTCCTGACGCGGTTAGTACGATTGGATTGTAGCACTATGGTTTACTTGAATTGATCGTTAAAATTCTAGAATTGATCTTTTATTTATTTTAAAATTTTAAAATTAATTTTCTTTTTTTTAAATTATTTTAGATTTTATCTTTTTATTTTTTTATCTTTTCTTTCTAAACGTGTGTTTAAACTTTATATTTTCAATTTTTTTATTTTTTTCATTTTTATTTTTTCTTATTTCTTAGACTATTTAAATAGGGTTAGGGTATTTTTTTTTTCCATTTTAATTTTTTCTTATTTCTTAGACTATTTAAATAGGGTTAGGGTTCTTGTAAGAGACGTGTTTGGTTTAATAATATTTTTTGACAGTACTGTTTATTTCCTTATCTTTTGATATTCTTCCGAATCAACAGGTTTTAAAAAATTATTTCTGGCATTCGTAGTCGATCAACAGAATTAATATTGTTTGCAGGATAATCACTATCCCGCCTAGCATTAATTGGTATCATAGCTCTTAGATCCCATAAATAGTCATCGTGGTTGTGATTGTGATCATGACAAGTAGGTTTCGGCTGAGGAAGCCTCGCATTGTGATCATAGCACTTGAGACAAGATACTTGAAGATCTACAGGGACAAGTCACAGAGTTATTCCAACGTTTAGTAGCGCAAGATCTTGAGGTACGCGATCAAGGTCGTGATAGACAAGTTTCGGTTGAGGAAGCCTCACACTGTGATCGTAGTGCTTAAAATCTTAAAGGTCGTAAGTTATTTTCTTTTTTCTTGGATAAAATTTTTCTTGAGAAAGATATGGACGACAAGATCGAAATAATTGATGATCCAATTTATGACAAAGATGAGACTAAATCAATTAGCCAGTCAATATACGATGAGGTACTTTATGATGATGATTGTAAGATTTTGATCATTTGTGAGATTTTATATGACAAATTATTTGAGGATTTAATGCATGTTTCGTCAGAAGCACAACAACCGCCCAAAGATTAACTGAGTTAATGTCAGAGAATCTTCCTCCTGTTCTACCACTTACAAGATGACTTTTGATTTATCAACACTTAAGGATTTTTGATCTTGAAGACACTACCCTGAACTTGAGTGTTGGTTCAAGGAGTACTAGTCTGTCCCTAGAGTTTCGATGTTTGATAATACACCTAGCTCTGATCTGTTTGACTAAGGGTTGATCCAAATATGATCTAATATTTGGATGTGAGTGAAGTCTAGTCAGGTCCAGGTTGACTAGAAGACTAGCAAGAAGTCCTAATCGGGTACACTGGACAAAGAGAAGTCCTAGTTGAGGCTAGGTAGGGAAAGTCTTAGATGGAGGCTAGGTAGAGAAAGTCCTGATATGAAGGATTGGGTAAGGAAGACCTGGTTTGGAGGATTGGGTAATGATACGCTAGGATTTTATGGTATTTTGTTGATTCATTTTGGGTTTTATTTTGGACAATTAAATGTTTAATCAACATAATTGAATTACATTTGTGACATGGTCTATTTTTAGATGATTGATATAATTTCTGCAATTTTGATGATTAATTTGGCATTAATTGAGTTTGGTTGTTTGTAGGGTCCAAATTGAACCATGATCGAGCTAATTGGGACCAAGTCAAGTCAAATTCTTTTGAACCGAACTTCATGATCAAGATTTGAGTTGATTGGGATCGAACCGGAGTCGAATTGGGATCGAATTGGAGCTAAAACGTCTTGATTTGAACTGAACCGGCGCTGAACCACAAATAAACCCGGTTCAAACAGTAGCAGATCGGCTGATTTCAAATTCATGTTATAACGAGGAGTTTCACTGTAGCACAGCGTCGCGATCACTGTAGCGCCTTCGTCCCGCGGTTTCTCTTCTCGTTTTTCTCTCCGTTTTCCGTCGGCGATCTTCAGATCTATTTCTTTCATATCGATTTCTAGTTTCCAGAGACGATCTAAAGCATAGTTTGGAAAGCAATTGGAGGTAGAATCGCATGGTGAGGGTTTCACCAGAGCTCGGTTCCGCTGATTGAATTCGGATCTAGACATCCGGATAAGAATCCAGGCACACGGAAGGGTCTATATAAGGGGCCTCAGTGTGGAGCACCAAGCCAACCATAATCTTCACTACTCTTCATCTTGCGGTGTTGTCGAACGTGATCGACGTCTCACTTGTACAACTAGGGAAGTTCCAAAAGGAGTGCATGCGCTTAGGACTTCCAGATCGGCTACACAGGTGTTGTTCTTAATTTTATTTCAGCCTTACAATTTGTATTTTCATTTATATATATTTTGAGACTATAAGATGAGTTTCTCCGCCTCCGGACAAAGATTTAAAAAAGAGACTATTAGTGGACGAGCGCATTTCCCTGCATAGGCTTTGGACGTACTAATCCTGGGGGTTTAGGAACCAAGTAAATTTGTGTGTCCCTATTTCTTTATCTAATCTGCTATTAAGTTTCTGTATCAGTAACGAATGAAAATTACGAGCGCTATTCACCCCCCTCTAGCGTGCCCATCGGTCCTACATCAAGGATGAGTTCTTTTCAACCTAGGGTGTCTGATGCAGGAGAATCCAACAATATGATTAGTTTATACCTTTTGATACAACTATATTCCCCTCTGAGCTATGACGAGAAGAACTCGAGGCTACCAACCTCCCTTTTGGGTCTCGAAGAAGGATGATTGAGACTACTGACAAGGAAGATGATTAACCCATGGTCTCCTAATGTAGTTGGCACAGTAGGATTGCGATACTATGGTTCACTCGAATGGGATCATCAAAATTCTAGATTTGATCTTTAACTTTTTTTATTTTAAATTTTAAGATTAGTTTTTTTTAAAAAGAATTAGTTTATATTTTATCTTTTTAATTTTATTAATTTTCTTTTCTAAACGTAAAGTAGATTTTATCTTTTTATTTTTTTTACTTTTTTTGTTTCAACTTTTCTTGGATTATTTAAACAAGATTAGAATTCTTGCAAAAAAGAAGTTTGATTTAATAATATTTTTGACAATGTCATTTATTTCCCTATCTCTTGTTATTCTTCTGAATCAACAGGTTTTAGAAGATTATTTTTGACGTTCACAGTCGAACCAATGGATTCAATATTGCCCACAAAATAATCGCTATCTTGCTTGGCATCATTCACCTACTTGGATACCTTTCAGAGGTGAAGAAGTCTCTTACAAGTTGTTCTTACAAACAATACAAGCAAATACAAGAGATAAAAGTAAATACAATGAAACTAATCTACTTTACACAAATCTTACTTTAAGCGCTTTCTTATTGCTTGGAATCACCTCTTATTGGTGTGAAAATGCAGCAACACTTCATACTTAAACTTTCAAGAACCGGCTTCTTCAAGTTTCATCGAAATCCTCATTTATAGGGTTGTTGTTCGATTGATTTTCACTTATCAGTCAACTGATATTACACATAAGTTGATTGATTCATTGTAGATTCGAACGTTATTCTAACCTGTCAGCTCAATGATTCCATCTACTTTAGCATCAGTCAACTGTTACCTAATCAGTCAAATCCTGTAGTCGAGTTTTGAATATTCTGTTTGCTTGAATAATGACATCGATCGATTGACCATTATCAACTATTATCAGTCAAATCCTACATCACACATGCAATCCAACCCTGTCCCGAGTGGGCTGTGGACGTGGCCGATTGTTGATGCCTGATCCGATTGGGTTGAGGTTGCGACCAAACGTAAGTAGTCTATCTCCCAAGAATAAATACATAATTTGACATAAGTGGTCTATCTCCCTCAAATATGCTAGAAACTCTAACTCAATACACTTTAAATTCTGTCATATTATGTCAATTTTGATAAACTTAAGAACTTAATTCTTATTGGCATATTATAAAAATCTTCTAAGATAATATTTAAGTTTTCATTTTCAAGATATCACAATACCTTGTGAAATATCAACTTCACCATGGTTGAGTTAAATATTTATCCAATTAGGGTTGACACACCCTATACCCATATAGTGTGAAGGGATCACTCTCTTACGAACCCAAAACCTATTAGAGCTCTTTGGGTTTACTAGGTATTCACTAGGGATACTTTCTTAGATATCTTCTTAATGCCTTTTCTAGGTTTTTTAGAAGCCGTAGTCATTGTAGCTTCATTAAGGTCAATGCAAGGGATAACCTCCCTTGTAACTTTGACTCCACTCCTAGACTTAAGATTAGTTTCATAAGTATATGGAACTCTATGGTATAATAGCATACTCTCCTTGAACTTTGGTTCATATCCTAAACATTTCTTGCCCTTGGATAGTTCTTGCTTATCTAATCCTAGATCTTGTTCCTTTGACTCTTTAAATATATTTTTCATCTTTCTAAGAGTCTTTTTTTATTTTATCAAGTCTTGATCTAAAGACTTGATTTTATTTTTCCAAATCATTAATTCTAGATTTTTCATGATTTCCTTAGATATTTTTTTCTAAGCATACGTCTAGTCTTCTTAAGATTTTTGTCTAGATTTTTCATATCCTTAGGTGGAGTTGTTATAACATGATATGACCTCAAATTATCTTTATAATTATTATATTTTCTATTATTATGATAATAAGCACTAAAATCATAAAGCTTATTTCTAATATATTTGTTTTCATGATATAAGGACATTGCATTATGAAATAATTCCTTAGGTTTGTCCTTAGGAGCTCCCCCTTGATTTAAGCTTCCTCCTTTGTTCTTATTTGAATGACTCTCCCTTGAACATTGATGTTAGTAGTGTCCATTTTGATTATATGAGAAGCACACAATGTGCTTCTTGCCTTTGCGTATTATGGTTCTGACCTCCTTTGGCTTCTTCTTTGCCCTTGGTATCACTTAAACCTTCTTGTTGATCAATCTTAACCATTTGCTCATACAATATCTTTTTTTTCTACACTCAAAATAAATAATATAATTCTTATCTTTATTGCATGAAATTGATATACCTTCCATACTCATAGGGGTGACACATGGTTCCTCCTAGTAGGCTCTAGAAGTTGAGGGTTCCTCTTGTTCCAATGTCAAGGATTTCTCCATCTCAATCCTTTAGGCGGATGCTTCAACTTCCTCCTCGGATGTTGTGTATCTCTCAATCTTCGAGTCCTCTTGCATAAAGTCAACGAGTCTTCTTCTTTGGGCTCATCTTCATTTTGTGCTGATGAGGATGGATCTTCATAAAAGTCTATCAATTTACTCCATAGCTCATTTGCATCCTTGAATTTTTCTAATTTACACAAAATATTGTTAGGTACCAAATTAACTAGAATTTTGGTTACCTTGTTGTTTATTTTAGAATTTTAGAGTAGCTCCTTGGTCCATTTCTTTTTATGAGGAGTCTTCTTGGCCATTAATTGGGGCTTCAAATCCCTCCATTAGGATGAACCAATCTTTCATGTTCATTATGAAAAAATTTTCATCCCTTGTCTTCCATTGATTGAAGTCTCCTAATCTCAAAGGAAGTGGAACTCGAATGTCGTATTCAAGTCCATCTTTGAACTCCATTTGACCCCTTTAAAAGATGAGACTTTATTTTCTACCTTTAGCTTTTGTGCTTCGACAAAGGTTAATCCAATGAAGAGTGACCTTGTTCTGATACCACTTGTTGGAATCTTACGAGCTAGAGAGGGGTCGAATAGCTTCGATCGCTTCGTCTCGATTACATTCTCGTTATTTGAATGCGCAGCAGAAAACTTGAATTAAACTTGATGCCACATGCACATTGGTTTTACTTAGTTCACCACCTCCCAAGGTGACTACATCTAAGGCCTAGTAGTCTTAACGATTACCACCACTATTCTTCTCCATCTTGGATATCTTCTAGAGAAGGAGAAGCCTCTTATAAGTTGTTCTTACAATCAAGACAAGCAAATATAAGAGATAAAAGCAAATATAATAAAAGTAAACTACTTTACATGAATCTCACTTTGGGCATTTTCTTATTACTTGAAATTGCCTCTTGTTGGTCCAGAAATATAGTAACACTTCGTACTTAAACCTCCAAGAATAGGCTTCTTCAATCTTCCTCGAAATCTTCTTTTATAGGATAGTCGACTGATCTTATCGATCAATTAATTGATCCACTATAGATTTGAATGTTATTCTGGCTTGTCAGATCAACAACTCCATCTACCTCAGTATTAGTCGACTGATCATCACCATCAGTCGACTATTACCTAAATAGTTGAATCCTACAATCAAGTTCTGAATATTCTATTCACTTGAACAATGACATCAATCAATTAACCATTATCAATTAGTAGAGTATTTCCTAATCAGTCGTATCTTGCATCACATGTGCAATCTAACTCGAGCCCAAGTGGGTTGCGAATGTGGCCAATTAACGATGCCCGATCTCATTGAGTTACAGTTGCAGCCGATTAATCGATTGATCTACTATAGATTCAAATGTTACTCTGACTTGTCAGATCAACAACTCCATCCACCTCATCATCAGTCGACTGATCATCACCATTAGTCGATTATTACCTAATCAGTCGAATCCTGCAGTCAAGTTCTGAATTTTCTAATCACTTGAACAATGACAACAGTTGACTAACCATTATCAATCAGTAGACTATTTCCTAATCAGTCGGATCTTGCATCACACATGCAATCTAACCCAAGCCCGAGTTGGTTGTGAGTGTGGCCGACTATCGATGCCCGATCTCGATTGAGTTGTGGTTGCGGCCAAATGTTGAAGCCTGAGCCTAAGTCGGCTGATTACTGACTCTCGTGTGCTCCCAAGCACTGTGAGTTCAAAATCACACACATGTTCACAGCCGATTGCTCGAATGCTCACACGTCCAATTAGCTCGAATTCTGAGCACACTCTCGTGCACTCAGAGTGGGTTCTTGTGTGCCGACTCTTGCAGGCTCTCGAGCATCCCGAGTCTGAGTGAGCTCTATGTGCCGACTCCCACGCTCACTCGAGCACCCTGAACTCGAGCAACCCTAGTCTGAGTGGGTTGCTGGGCACTCGCTTGAGTACCCTGAGTTCAAACACGCCAATTACCCTTTTAGCAGTCGATCGCCCATTCCTATTAATTGATTGCTATCCCTATTTTAGCCTTTCCAAAGATGAAAACTCATCTTACCATATATTTGATTGACCTCAACCTATCAAGGCTTCCTTTATACAATGTTTGGTCATCCTTGATCTATTGAGACTTCACACACCTAATATCCGATTGTTGGTGCAATCGACCCCTAGTTAAAGTGGATAAAGTTGACTAAGCTCAAGTTGAGTTTCGATGTTTGATTAATATATTGGTTGAGTAAGAGTCAAGTAGGTCAATGTTGATCGAATACTTGACAAAAAAGTGAAATGCCTAAGTGGGTCATGATTGATTTAACACTTAATGATCGAAAGTCCAATATGGAGTTGACATGAGATGAAAAGTCCAAATACATCACAGTTGATCGAATAATTAGTGATCGAAAGTCCAACAGAGACTTGGCAAGTGAAAAGTCCTAGTGGGTCATGGGGGACTGGACACTTAGCGATCGAAAGTCCAATAAAAAATTGATACAAGAAGAAAGTTTAAGTGGATCATGATTGATTAGGCACTTGGTAGTCGAAAGTCCAATAGGGAGTTGGCATGAGACATGAAGTTTTGATAAGTCAAGGTTGACCATATGCTAGGCAACGGGCAGTCTAAGCAGGTCAAAATTGATCGGATATTGGGCAAAGAAAGTTTTAGTAGGTTAAGGTCAATTAAATACTGGAGAATATGAGAATTCGACTTTGGTAAGGTTGAAATAGGAGTATTAGTCGATTGATAGGGTATATCGATTGACTAACGGATGCAAAAACTTAAAAATATGGTCGCTACAGTAATTATGAATAGTATTTTACTATAGTATATTTGATTAATGGGTTAAATCAGTTGACTCATGGACACTATAGAAGCTCCAAAACTCATCTGGAAACTCAACTGATGACATCAGTTGACTGATGGTTTGGTCAATCGACTGATGACACTGTAACAATGAATATAAGCTTTAAAAATCGATTGAAAAACTCAACTGATGATGGATAGCAGTTGATTGATGTCGATCAGGAATCAAACAGAAGCATATCCATCGGGCTGTTCAAGTCGACTGATAACATCAGTCGACTGATGCTGAGATGGATGGAACCGTTAAGCTGCAGGTCAGATTGACGTTCGAATCTATAGTGGATCAATTGAGTGATGGGTACGATTAGTCGATTGATAGGTAAAAATTAATTCCGACCTAAAGGCTATAAAAAATGAGTTTTGAGGACTTCCAGTCGTCGATTCTTGGAGGTTTTAGGATGAAGTATTGGTGCATTTCAAGACCAATAAAGGCATTCCAAAGCAATCAATAGTGATCAAAAGCAAGATTCATTATTATAATGCATTTTACTTACATTGCGTGTTTCTATTTGTATCTTTCTTTTGTGTTTGTGTTTCTATGGAAAAAGATGTGTAAAAGGATTCTTCACCTCTGGAAGGTATCAGAGAAGGAGAAAGTTAGTAATGATAGTTCGTCTAGGACTAGACCTTGGACGTAGTCTCCCTAGGAGGCGGTGAACCAAGTAAAAAATAGTTTGTCTTTGCATGTTCTCTTTTGTTTTGTTTCTGCTGCATATTAACGAATTATAGATGAGCACACGAAAGAAGCTACAGAAACTATTAGTGCAGGCAACTGTTCAAAGAAACTACAGGCAACACTGGTAATCAAACTTGTATTTTGATGTCTAGCAAAAGGTTTAAAGTTAGATGCTATGTGTTTAATATAAGAGTTAAGTGTGCATGTCACTTAACAAGAAAAGCCCCAGATAAAAGACTAGATGAGCTGATCTGGCAAAGCACTTGATGGGTCAGCCGTCCAAACATCAAGTAAGGAAAGACCTGGTGGGTCGATCAGACACTGAGCAGAATAAGAAATCTAAATAGATCAACAGGACTAGAGATTTGGCAGGTGAGTTAAGATAAATCCTTGAGAGGTCTTTCCATTTCGAAAGACGGTAAGGATATATCTCAGTTGGGAAAATCTTAGGTGTTGATCTAACTGAAGAAACCAACAGAGGTTTCTTAGCCGAGATCATACAGTCTAAACTATTAGAAAATCCATGCATACATAAATTGTTCTAACTCTATTTTGCAGGATTACTATTATATTGTGCTAATTTTATTTTACAGATAAAATAAAGTTCTTCAAAATTTAAGGTGATCAATCAAACATGATGGTTCAATTGACCTATCCTTGCAGATAGGCACAAATCTGATCGAATCTAGCAAAGAAGGAAATAATGTTCCAAACGACTAATCAGAAGGATTAGTCGATCAAACAACTATGGAAAGTGCAGATCGGATGATATTGAATCAAGTAGCAAAGGAAATTCAAGGGATTCAGTCAACTTATTAGGTGGTTTAGTTGATTGGATAAGCAAATTTCATGAGATTGATCTATTGGGATCGATCTTGTGCGTTGCGCATGTTTACACATTTTGTAAACGTATGCAGCGGATAAAAATTAAATAATTACACCTAATTATTAAAACACATGCAACACATGCATACAGGATATAACAAGTATATGACATAGCTGGAAATTTAAAATTTTACAGAATAATAAATTATTTTACGCATCCCCGATAGATGACTTTGAGCGGGGTTGGCATCAATCGAGTCACCCTTGTCGAAGTTTCGCTTCTACTGGTGATCCACACCAAGTTCTCGTTTGGACGACTTCCAAAGTCATAAGTCACATCATCATCTGATGTGAACCGTAAGTATACGGTTGTCGTCAAGTAATAAAAAGATATCGAACCACAAGGACTGTGTATTAGCTATAGTGATGTCACTAAGATAGTTATCTAGACTCGGAGGGAAACGAATTGGTTGAGGATGTTGGTTGTGTGTGGTGAAGAAAGAGAGAGAGTTGGCTTGGGATTTATGGATGAGATGGATAAGTTTAGGATTTCGGTTTCACATCCATGCTAGGTGACATCCCTAGTTTGTGTTTGTTCCCTTATTCTCAATGTTTACCACCTTGTGGAGATTCTAACCAAGACACCAACTCGACCTCGTCAGGCTTTGTCGGAGTTAAATCATGATGTTCCAACGCTACGATTTCTAGTTCGGGACGATACACAGATAGCCTGGATAATGGCTCTCCCGCTGTCACCGGGCGCCCCAGCGTATACTACTGGTATACTACTCTCTGTCACCGAGCACCCAATTAAGGGATCCTTTCCTAGTCATCAATAGCCGCTAGCTATCCCCTAAGGGAGTTTATCACCATGTAAAGGTCACTTCGGAAGGTCCGGTTATAAGGCTTTCCTCCTGTCACGAGGCGCCCCGGTCATACGATCCTAAGATCCCCCTACACAATAATCTACTCCACTTAATCTAGCATATGTGCTCACACAAACATTTCATCAAACACATTCAAGGCACAATACACATGAAACAAAGGTAAACATTTCATTGAAAAGGGAAAATAACATAAACTAGTTCATACATCACCATCATCACATAGATGTTCATCCTAGACCCTAAACTCAGCGATCTACTCCATTACAAGAAGTTTACAAGAGGAATACATGAAAATAGTCATCCACAAGGAAAGGGAAGACTTATCTTTGAAGCGTGGTCACCCTCTTGAAGATCTTCTTGTTCCGGTGTAGGATGGACTGATGGAGATGAATGGCGAGGTGGATCGGCGAAGGATGGAGCGTTTAGGGCCTCCCCTAGAGAGGGGAGGCGCCGCCGCCAAGCCAAGACCAAGGGTTTTGGAGAATGACCCAAGATAACCAAAGATTGGGTTTGTTTCCACCTTTTATACTCACCCAAAACTGCCCAGATTATCCCTGGTTTACAAGGCTCCGCCTCAATGGGTTTTTCACCTAGTAAACCCAGTTTTCTTCAATTGGACCCTGAACCAAAGTTGTAGAGCATCAAATTATCTTCAATTTGGATGGTGCATGGACCGACTATAACTCCATCTGAGCCAAAAGTTATGTTGGTTCGAAGTTTGGTCTGCAGTTTGGGCAGAGCACCCAGCGTGGCCGCGGTCAGGAGGCACGGCCGTGCCATTTAGCACGGCCTAGAGCAGTCATCGTTCTGTACACCCTGAAGCAAAGTTGTAGATCTTGAAGTTAGCTACATTTTGGTAGGTGGCACGGCCCGTGGGTCCACTTGAGCTGAAAGTTATGCCTATTTTACTTTAAGTCTGCAGAACTGTCCAGAAAGGGAGACACGCCCCACACGCCCCCGTCACACGGCCGTGCCTAGTGGGCACGGCCATGTGCAGCGTGCCTATGGAAATGAGGCACGGCCGTGCCTTTTGGGCACGGCCAGTGCCTGTGAGGCACTGACCAAAGGCAGACTCGGGAAATGAGACACGACCGTGCCTATTAGGCACGACCAGTCTTGGCGCTGGCTCTGGAAATGAGGCACGGCCATGCCTTTTGGCACGGCCATGTCAAGCTGGATCAGGCTGAAGAAGTGGGCACGGCCGTGCCTGATAGGCACGGCCCCTGCTGTCGTCGCTCTGTTGGAGGGACACGGTCGTGTCTCCTGGTGTTACACGGCCGTGTCTAAGCCTGGAAATATGAGGCACGGCCTGGTAGGCACGACCGTGTTCTGCCTTGTTTCTTCTTCTCCTCCATTTCTTCGTGTTTGCTACATAAGAGACTCACCCGTGACAGTGAGCACGGCCAGTGTGAGCCTCTTTTCTCCACTATTTGCTCCACCATCAATAATGCATCATTTTAGCTCTAAATCACATCCTGTTAAGTAAAATATACAAAAAGTAGATCTCCGAGCAAAAGAGTAGAAATATGCAATTGTAAAAGAATAAGGTGTGATAAAGTGTAGCATATGCAATGAATTACAAGTAGATGAGCGTTAAAACAAGGCTAAAAATCATATATGATCTACGCTCATCACACCATCGATTACTGAACTCACTGTGAAAACTCGAGGAAAACCCACAGATTGAGGCATAATCGATTAGTCAATCGATTATGCTATAGTGGAATCGATCGGGTGATCGATTACGGTACCTTCTGTGAGTTTTCGGGAATCCCACAGATTCAAAGGTAATCGATTGGTTAATCGATCACAAGCTTTACTGGGAAATCGAGTTAGCGACTGGTAATCGATCAACTGATCGATTACCATTCCTTAATTGATCGATCGATAGATTAAGAACCTATGAAATCGATCAGTCGATCGATTACACGCTTTAGTGAGAAACGGTCTACGATATTTGATCGATCGCTTGATCGATTATACTTTATTCTGACCGACTGCTCTGATTTCTGATTATCTGACTATCTCTTATCTCTTATCTCTTATATGATTTGCTAATCATCTGTGAATTGGCAGGAGAAGTTTGAATTTGACAAAGAATGAGAAAGGTCAAGGTTTTGCTTTAGCTTGTGCAGGATTGTCGAGCTTGTCTTCACGTTGCTTTCAGGCAAAGACAAAGTCTGAGCTGCAGAGGATGATCAGGTTGATCTGCAGTGAACTCAGAGGCCGTTGAAGCAAGCAGCTTAAAAGCAAGAGATGAAGAAGAAGAGGGGTTAACGCTGAGATTCAAAAACCCTAAGTGCAATGCGCGTCTTCTTGCTCTTGCTCGTGTGTTTCCTGCTCCCGTAGTGCTTACTGAAGCTCTGCTGCCCGAGGTGGTGCAACGAGGTTCTTGCTCTCGGGAAGTTTGAGTTTTCTATCTGATTGAGGCAGGCTTGTGCTGTAAGTTCATATTGTAATAGCCTCAATCTCAGCTCTTTCTAAATCTCTGCACTTACATTTTATCATTGAGATTGTTGTGGAGAGGTCACTCCACCGAGAAGGAGGAAATTGTTCTAGCCGGTTTCGCCGGGGTTCGATCTATCGAAGATCAAGGTTTCGTCCACCTTACGGACACGCCGAGGAGTAGGGGCAAGTTATCCCCGAACCTCGTATATCGTTGTGTCTTCTTGATTTCGTTTTGTTTGCTATATTTCCGCTGTTCACTAACGAATTTGTAGGAGAAAACTCTTAGATTTTCGAAAAGTAGGCTATTCACCCCCCTCTAGCCATCTCCAAGTTCCAACACTTTGTTTGGTATGAATGTATCTAGATCTTATTGGGGTGAAGCAGTAAAATCGACAGCATATGTTATTAACTGTACTCCCTCACGAGTAATTGAGTTCAAAAATTCTTATCAGAAGCTTCATACTTTTTTGTCCATCTCGTCTATGCCTAATTTAGAGCCCTGTGTGTTTGGGTGCACTGCTTATGTCCACATACCAATACTACAACGTAGAAAGGTTGATCCTCGTGCGAAGAAATATATTTTTATGGGTTGTGCAGAATTTCAAAAAGGGTACAGATGTTATGATCAACTCACTAACAAAATGCATATCTCTCTTGATGTCTCATTCCATGAATCTGAGCGATATTACTAGGGGGAGTTTCCCAGTCTTCCCTTTGGGGGAGGGGTGGTAGTGAAGGGAATCCTCATCCTATTGCTAATATTGATGTCTTTAAAGAATTGGAGCACTTGGAGGAACAATTTGAAGTTCCTACAATAGCTGAGACTGTTCCTGTAGCAGCAGAAAATGGGCAAATAATCGACCACTTGATTCCTGAAGATCAATTGTCTTATGAGACAGAAACAAATAATCAAGATGTAGCTAAAACTCATGACATTTCCTCTTCTACATCAACAACTGAAGATCTGGCTCAAAATGATCCACCTCAGGACGCATTGAAGGATCCAAAATGGACAACAACAATAAATGAAGAATTGGAGGCTCTTCAGAAGAATGATACATGGGAGGTAGTAGACAAGCCTATCAGAAAGAAGACTATAGGATGTCATTGGGTGTTTAATGTGAAGTTTAATGCAGATGAAACTATTGATAGATACAAGGAAAGATTGGTTGTCAAGGGATATACACAACGCCATAGAATTGATTTTGAGGAGACTTTCATACATGTGGCAAAGATCAATAATGTTCGAATCTTAATTGCACTTGCAGGAAATAAAGTTGATTTTTGCACCAACTTGATACGAAGAATGCATTTTTCAATGGGCATTTGGAGGAAGAGATATACATGGATATACGGCCTGGTATGAAGAATGACCCAAGAGACCTTGGTAAGGTGTGTAAATTGAAGAATTCTTTGTATGGCCTAAAATAGTCTCCCAGAGCTTGGTTTGGAAGATTTTCGAAGTCCATGAGAGATTTTGGGTACAAACAAAGTAATTCGAACAATACCTTGTTTATCAAACATAAGGATGGTAAGGTTACAATTCTAATTATGCATGTTGATGACATGATCATTACAGGAGATGATCCAAAAGAAATAAATGATTTGCAAAAATATCTATCGAAAGAATTTGAAATGATAGATCTCGGACAATTAAAGTATTTTTTAGGCATTGAAGTGGCAAGATCAAATGAAGGGATTATACTTTCGCAAAGGAAGTATGTTCTTGATTTGCTTGCTGAAATAGGGATGTTGGACTGCAAATCAATAGAGACGTCCATTGAGATGAATCATGGACTCCCTATTCTTCCTAATCAAGTTCCTACTGATAAAGGGAGGTATCAACGTCTTGTAGGAAGGTTAATTTATCTTTCTCAAACTAGACCTGATATTGCTTATGTTATTTGTGTTGTTAGTCAGTTTATGCATTATCCTAGTAAAGAGCATATGTATGCAGTCTTTCGTATTTGAAATATCTGAAGATGTATTTCTTATGTGTTGCTCTATGTGATGAATACATGTATATTTTTGTTATCATACGAATTTAAGTTTTTTGATACATGTGTATATTTCATTTAACACTTTAAATAAAGCTATCATGATTTATTAATGTTGTTTAGTATATAGTATTTATAAATGTGATGTTAGACTCTGTTTAGAGTCATAAAGTGTAATCATGGTTTGCTATTATAATTTAGCATAAAGTGTTTGCCAACATGATTGAATCTATTTTAAGGATCATATGGAGGACCAATTGAGAATTAATATGTATAAATCACATTTCATGCAATTATTATGCTACACATCCACATCTAATCTATATCATTAATGACATTGTTATTGTGATTACTATTGGGTCATATTAGAAATTACATAGTGACTATGAACTTTTTAATCCTATACTACTAAATTAATGGACCAGATTATTTTATAGTATATGATATTTTTTAGCTCGGCTAAGGAATTTTGTGTTGGAATTTATTGTATAATCTCATTGAAGATATTTGCCGAGTTACAAGGAATATGCTCAATTGAAAATTACAAGAATCCAACTATGATTTATTTGTTAAATGACTTGAGGTGTTAATCTCAAGCTGCAAGGTTGATCTAGTTATCTGAAGTGAGCTTGTGGGTTGTTTGAGCTCAAGTGGGGCGTTGATGGTCGTATGTCGAGTGCTCTCAAGTACGAGGTTCAAGCGGGTCGAATACTTCCCAAACCCAAGTGGGAAGTTGCTAGCAAAATGCTCCCAAGTTGTCGTAAGTGTCACGAGGTCTGAGCGGTCGGAGTGTTTTTGAAGTCCAAGTGTCACCCGAGTCTAAGTGTCGCTCGAGTGGGTTGTCGAATCTAGATGTCGAACGCTCGAGATGGTTGCCAAGTCACTGAGTGCCGAGTCTATGAGTACCAAGTTGGTCGAGTGATTTGCCGAGTTGATGCATTGCTCGAGCTGCTGAGTCAAGAGACCAAATCACCCGACTGTCAAGAATGAATCATCAAGCTCGAAAAAGGAGAAGTTGAGGCCTACATTTCATGTAGTTTCCTTAAAATAGATTCATCTCCTCCGGTGGTGTTTCGAGGTTACGAAGGAGGTCTATTTCCCAAGATACAATGGCAGATCGTGATCATTACCAAGCATGGGTCGATCGCAACGAACTGAGCTTGTAATCGAACACTATCATGGGTAAAGCTATCGAGTGCCAAAAAGAAAGAAATGAGGGGAATGAAGGTGGAAGGATTTCTTTGTTATTGTATCTACTCTAGCACTTGTCTCTACTCATGATCATGACCTTCTTATATAGGAGCTCCACCTTTCGTAGTAGTAAATTGGTAGGACCCATGCGAGCTAGAGGGGGGAGGGTGAATAGCTCCAATTGCTTCATCTTGATTTTATTCTCATTGTTTGAATACACTGTAGAAACTTAAAACAAACTTGATGCCAACAAAACAAGATCACACGCTAATACGGTCGGAATGCAGAAAAGCCTCTTACAACCTTTTCACAGCAATACAACAACGAAACAAAAAGACAACTACAAATGAATGAAAAATAACTTTTAAAGATGAGAGCTTCACTTTACTTGTTGTTGGTAGCTTCGGAATGTCTTTTGTTGGTCTAAAAATACAACAATACTTTGTCCTCAAACCTCCAAGAATCGACATCGAAAATCTCCTCGAAACTCTACTTTTATAACCTTTAGATTGGGACTAATTTTTGCCAATTTATCGACTGATCTACCCACCAGTTGATTGATCCATCTTAGTATCAGTTGATTGCTCATTACCATCAGTCGATTATTGCCTAATCAATTGAATCTTGCAGTCGAATCAATTTGCTTCTGTTCGATTCCTGATCGACATCAATTGACTGATATCCATCATTAGTTGACTGATACAATCAGTTGAGTTTTCCAATCAATTTCTGAAACTTCTATTCGTTGTTATAGTTCCATTAGTTGATAGATGCCATCAATTGAGTTTTTCAGTTGATTGTTGAAGCTTCTGTATGTTGTAAAGTGCCATTAGTTGACTGATACAACTAATCAACTGACTATTATTATAGTAAATTACTATCCATGATCACTGTTCATCATACTGTACCAACCCTATTTTTGGATTTTTACGACCATTAATCGATCGATACACTCTATCAATCGACTAATACTTCTATTTCAGCTTTACCAATATTGAATTCTTATTTTGTCTGGTATCTAGTTAACCTCAACCTATCAAGACTTCTTTTGCCTGATATTCAGTCAACCTTGACCTGTTGAGACTTCTCGTTACCTAGCATTTGGTCAATCTTGACCTGTCAGGACTTCCTTGTTGCCTAGCATCAGATCAATCTTAACCTACTATTGGGACTTAACACCTCATACGAACTCCTTGTTGGATTTTCAACTGTCAAGTGTCTGATTAATCATGACCCACTTGGATTTTCTTCTTGTGCCAACTCCATTTGGACTTTTGACCACCAAATGTCTAATCACCCATGACCTACTTGGACTTTTCACTTTCCAACTCCCTATTGGATTTTCAATTACCAAGTGTCCAGTCAATCGTGATCCACTTAAACTTTTCATCTTGTTCCAACTTCATGTTAGACTTTTGATCACTAAGTGTTCGATTAACTGTGATCCATTTGAACTTTTCACTTCTTTATCAAGTATTTGATCAACCTTGATCTACTTGACTTTTACTCAAAACCAACTTAACATATTGATCAAATATCGAAAATTCAACTGAAGTCAACTCAAGCTTGGCTAAACTAGTCAACTTTAATCAAAGATCGATTGCACCAACATAAATGACCGATTAAAGGCCATTTAGTGTCTTTCCCCTCTCGATTGGAAATGTCAATTTCCAACCATCAGTGGTCGACCATTTCACTTGGGTGGTTATAGATACACCATTAACATCCAATCATTACACATCAAACACATTGATGTTTCCCGTTACACATTTGAGCATTAACAAAAAGATGATTCATATGTCAAAACATTAGTTGATTCACTTGGATAAATTTGGTTTAGTTCAATCTAGGCCCTGGATTTATACCACCTAAGGGTTCACGCATGGGAGAGAGCCTCTCCTCATATATATGTTACAACCTAAATAGTTGTGATACATTATAAACCAACAATAAAATTATGAAACTCTCAATATGGGACTAAACTCTCACCTATAATAGAATCTCTGCCATTCACCTCTTTTTGTTTTCATTTAAATTTTCAACATTTTGGTTGTGTGTTATATACAAAATCATATATAGCCCAAGTGGATGTTTCTTGGATTTAATTTCATTATTGATGGACTTACATATTAATTTATTATTACACCTGATTGTGTCATACTGAATCAAACTCAAAAAAGTGATCTAATTAAAGTATTCACGGGTTTGGGTTGGGATGTTAGGTTATATGTGTAGAACCTGTTAACCCTAAATCTGTTATTGATGATGAGTTAATAATAGATTCAGATCAGTCCTTGTAGGACTAGATAATCTGACAGATCTCCATGCCACTCATTAGCAAGGAGTACATATATGATGCCGTCACCTCCAACACCCTACGAAAGATCTGCTCGTGCTTTTTGCAAGATCTCTGAATTTCACAAAAGACGATGCGAGCGATGACACTTTCGTTGCAATTAGATTCTATTTATTTTGTGTCATCATTCATGTTCGTGCAAGGAGTACTAGTCTGTCCTCAGAGTTTCAATGCTTGACAATATACCTAGGTCTGGTCTGTTTGATCAAGAGTTGATCCAAACAAGACCTAATATTTGGATGTGAGTGAAGTCTAGTCATGTCAGTTTGACCAAAAGACTAGCGAGAAGTCCTAGTCAGTTGGATCGGGCAAAAAGTCATAATCGGTTAGACCAAGTAAGGAGAAGTCATAGTTGAAGCTAGGCAAGAAAAGTCATAGTTGCGGCTAGGAAAAAGAAGTCCTGATCTGGAGGATTGGACAAGAAAGACCTGATTTAAAGGGCTAGACAAGGAAGACCTGGTGAGTAAAGTTGGGCAGAAAGTTTGAGTAGGAAGTCTTGGTGAGTAAAGCTAGGCAAGGAAGTCCTGGCTGGAGGTTAGGCAAGGAAAAAATTCAAGCAGGTCAAGGGTGATCGGATGTTTGGCAGGTGGAAAGTCTACCTATGGGAGTGACTAGTCTTAATTGGAGGTTAAGCTAGGGAAAGTCCAAGCAGTCAAGGCTGGCTGGATGTTTGACAGGTGAAAAGTCTATCTATGGAAGTGACTATTCCTAACTGAAAGTTAGGCACAGGTAAGTCAATAGGTTAGACCTAAAGTGTAAGACTTAGGTAAACCTAGTAGGTCAGACGGACTACAGGTAAGCTTAGTTTATTTGTTTTTTTGTATGCTGATCTTGCAGGGATTAGGAGCTGGAAGTAAAATGGAGAAAGTATAAGAGGAGCAAACAGAAGTAGTCAAACCAAGCCCAGGGTCAAGGGTGATTGGATGTTTGACAGGTGAGAAATCTACCTATGGAAGTGATTAGTCCTAATTGGAGGTTAGACAAGGAAAAATCCAAGCAAGTCAAGGCTGACCAGATGTTTGATAGGTAGGAAGTCTATCTATGGAAATGACTATTCTTAACTAAAAGTTAGGCACAGGTAAGTCAATAGGTTAGACCTATAGGGTAATACTTAGGTAAGCCTAATTTGTCAGACGGACTATAGGTATGCTTAGGTTGCTTGTTTATTTGTATGCTGATCTTTCAAAGACTAGGAGCTGAAAGCAAAATGGAGAAAGTATAAGAGGAGCAAACAAAAATAGCCGAACCAGGCCCGGGGTCAACTTAGATCAAACCCAAGTTGATTGGATCTGGACGCTCAGATATTACTCCAGTCACCCGAATGGTCCAAGCGCCCCTGGATGGTCCATGCGCCCGAATCAAAGAGAATCAGCCCCGATAAAGACCAAATAGATCGGATCGAATCCAAACACCTGGATAAGAATCTAAGCGCCCGGAAGGGTCTATATAAGGAGTCTCAGCATGGAGCACCAGGCCACATCTAATTCTCCATACTCTTCATCCTACAATGCTGGTGAACGCGAATGGATCCTACTCGTGCGACTGAGGAAGCTCCAAGAAGTGTGTGCTACGTTCAAGACATCCAGAACGGCCCACTTGAGAGTATTCTTTATTTTAGTCTTACTTATTTGTACTTTAATTTCTATTATTGATTTGACTGTAAGATGAGTTTCTCTGCCTCTGGACAAACGTCTGAAAAGGAGACCACTAGTGAATGGACGCCTCCCGTACATAGTCCTTAGATGTTTTAATCTTGGGGTTAAGAACCAAGTAAATTCGCGAGTCCCATGTCTCTTTATTTAATATCGTTGCTAGTCTCTGTAATAGAACGAACGAACGATGCGCACTATTCACCCCTTCTAGCATGCCCATTGATCCTACAATTGGTATCAGAGCAGGCCTGCTCTTAATTGGACTAACCGCCATAGGAGCAAGACGGCAAAGATAGAGGGGGAGAAAGGTAATAATTGTAAAGTTCATTTTAAGTTTTATATTATTTATTTTAAGTGTAGGGAGAGAGGGCACTACAAAAATTAATGCCCTACTCGTAAGACTTGGACGACACCATTGGTGGCAACGGAGCAATAAATGTCAGGAGTCCGGAGGAACAAAATGCACATCACATGCTTCAAGTGCCAAAACCACGGACACTATGAGAATTGACACTCAGAGAAGAAGATGACAGAGAAGAAATCGAAATTAAGGGATGCGATTATGGTAAGTATGTTTAATTATGAAAATACTCCTATGATTTTACATGCTAGAGTTAATTTTGTTGAAAATATATATAATTTAAAAAATATAAAAAATTTAAAATTAACAAATTTAAAAAAGTCAAAAAAATCTGAAATTTTATTAAATCAAAATAAATTAATTAATTTAAAAAATATAAATTTAGATTTTATTAATAATAAAAATTTATCTAATTTGACTAATTCAAAATTATCTAATTTGATAAATTTAAATTAAATTATATTAAATAATAATATGACTAATTTAAATAATTTAATTAATTAAGATATAATTTTAATAAATAAAAAATTAGATCAATTCTTTAACTTATTCAATCGAGATAATGATAAATTAAATAATTTAATTTTAATAAATAATTTAAAATCAAATAATTAAAATAATACTAATAATGAGGAAAATTTAAAATCCATCAAGAAAAATACAAAAATTAATAATTCAATCATAAAAAATTTAAATTAAATCTTAAAAATTCTTACAATAAATTTTCAAAGTTAAAAAAAATACTAATTCAAATTTAAACACTAAAAACTTAAAATTAAATAATAAAATTTACTATAATCGTGTATCTTTTAATAATAAAATAATAAATAATTCTAAAAATTTAAATTTAAATTTAAAAAATTTAAAATTAAATCCTTAAATTTAAGAAAATTATTTTATAAATTTTAACAAGTCAAATTTAAATTTAAATTATTTTTAAGTTTCATTTAATTATGTAACATAATCAAACTAATAATTCAAAAATAAATTAAAAAAAGAAAAAGAAAAATAAAAGTTTAAAAAATTAATAATTTAAGCATAACTAAAAATTAAATCCATGACTTAATAATTCAAACAAAAAGAAATTAAAAGACATGAATCTACTTATAATAAAATATTTATAACTATGAAACTAACTTAAAATATTACATAATGAAATAAAATTTAAAGTGTGTTAAAGTAGGTTGTGTTAGTACCGATGAAATTATAATATCTCCACAATGGTATAATATTATCCACTTTGGACCTAAAGTCTTATGATTTTATGCTCAATTCAAAAGACCTCATACCAATGGAGATATCTTCCATTTTATAAATTTGTGTTCGTTTCTATGTAATTCCAATATGGGACTTTGATTGTATCCCAATAATCCTCCCCTCAAATAAAGGACCACTGAGAGCCCCCTACCATTTTCCTCATGGTCCGGGTCCAGACTCCCCCTACTAAGAGACCCCTACCATTCTCCTTATGGTTCGGGCCTCCCCTATCTCCTTCATTTTTTCTAAGGGTCCCACATGACTTTACATAGACTATGGTTCTGATACCAATTGTCAGTATCAATGGAATTAAAATATCTCCACAATGGTATGATATTGTCCACTTTAGGTCTAAGCCCTTATGGTTTTGTTCTTGGGCTCAACTCAAAAGGTCTCATACCAATGGAAATATCTTCTATCTTATAAACTCATGATCTTTTCCATGTATTTCCAATGTGGAACTATGATTGTATCCCTACAGGTTGACACATGCGCAGGTTCACACAAAATGTATCAAATTAAGAATTTGATATATTATTAGAAATTAAAAATTATTTACCTTGATTGACTCATGCATACTTGTCATGTACATGCATATGTTTTACTTTATGTACACATAAATATCATGTTATCATATTATTGCTTAAGCTAGAAAGGTTAATTAAGGACAAATGACTGGTTAACATTTGCCAATATAGTAACAGGGTGGGGCGAGATGATAGTAGGTTAGGGAAGCTTGATCTAAGTAGTCAAATGGGGTAAAGAGTACCTTACTTGATCTATTTAGCTAAGTCGGCCTAACTGAAGCTACTTCGCTACATCCTAGACTCGTTAGACTAGGGTTTTTCAAGAAGTTGATTAATTAAGGTTATAATTTTTTAAAATGGCTTTGTCTAAGGAAGTGATCGTTGTTCCGATAATCAAGAAGGCCCCTGCCTCGCCATGAACAAAAAGTCTATTTTTGGAATTTGGACTTAACCAACTGATGGTTAAACCTAAATAGACAACGCCCCAAAGACAACGGTTTTTAGCAAAAGCGTTGTGGTTTTTCAATTTACAACGTTTTTAGTCAAAACCGTTGTCTTTGAAAACCAAAAGACAACGTTTGTTCAGAAAGCGTTGTCTATTAGTGTTGATTTTGGGTCAACCACAACACTTTTAAAAAACCGTTGTCGTTGAGGGTTTAGAGGGTTTATATCCAAGTTTTTTATCGGACGAGTCCGCGATTTTCTTTTCCCATACACTATACGAATACCCTTTCCTTTAATTTCCTTTTCCCATCCGCCTTTAACCCTTCCCATCCGGCTTTACCGTACGAAGTTACGCCCTTTAGTTTTTCCCAACCGCGCGTTCTCCCGCTCTTCGCGACCGGCGTTCTCCCGCTCGCCTCCGCCCCTCGCCTGCCCGTGCTCGGCCGCCTGCGCTCGCTCTCTCGGTCGCGCTCGCTCTCCCGACGGCCCGCGCTCGCTCTCCCGATCGTGCTCTGTCCGGCGCCCGCGCTCTGGCCCGCTCGCTCTCGCCGACCACGATCGCTCTCCTGGCCGCGCTCGCTCTCTCCGGCCGTGCTCTGTCCGCCCGCCCGTGCTCAGTCGTCCGACCCGTCGTCCCTCACTCCAGCGCCTAAACCCTATTTCCTCCCCTACAGCGGCAAGCAGAGGTAAGTAGGATTTCAATCAACAAGCATTTATCCCTAATCCCTAAACAAGCATTTGTCCTCACTCCAACGCAATAAATAGTGCAGTATTGTCATTTGTGTGCAGGTTGCAGTCTTCATTGGCAATTTTTAGACAAGCACACACCAAGCCATGAATATGTGCAGCCAAAGGATGATTAGATCTCTACTCGACAGGTACTTAATCTTCAAAATATGAGGGTGGAGAAGTTGTTAATCTTCAAAATGCTTTTGAGAGAGATCAATAATCATAATGATAGACTTTTTTAGTGCATAGCTGAATGATATTTAACAAAAAAAGAGGAAAACTTGGTGGCACAACTGCATGAGCAATTAACAACAAAGGTTTCTTAATTTTCTGGCATACTGGTGGATTTAGATTATCCTGTTATGCCATCTTTAAATATTCTATGCCTCATTCCAGGCTTTCCACTAGTTATGCACTGGTGCTATGCTTGGTTCACGGAATGGAATTGATGCGGGATTGAATTGATAAGGAATGTAGTATGAATATATATTTCCTAGTTTGGTTCATGTAGTATAATAGATGGATCATTTTCATTTCTATGTTTGGTTGATAGCAATTTTATAAGTAATAGACGAGTAATAAGTCTCCACGTTGATAAAATATCCCTAAATAGACAATAGTTCGCCTGATGCATCCACGCGCTTGGCCAACCTGTTCAGTCTATCCAATTCGGCTTAGTTTGCTATGCTTACCTTACCTGCCTGATCCGTCTAGCCCGCCTATCCCACTTGGGTCTGTTTTGCACATTCAAAATAGGGATTTCTTGGAAAATTGAATAGAGTAGAAATAGAAATTATTTGAAGAATTGAATACTGTAGGAATGGGCATTCCTTAATGAGAGTAAAGAATAGTTAAAGAAGGATAATAAGAGAATAACAAGTTTATGGAAATTTTTGTATCCTGAGTTCATTTTTAACCCTTTCTAATGAGAGTTTATATTTATTCCATGAGAATTTATAGGGAATGGATTAACTATTCCATTGAATCAAATGTGCAGTATCTATACCTTTTTTTATTAGTATTCCTTGATCCCTTTGTAACTAGTGTTATTTGTTGTTTATTTTGTGTTAGTTTGCCAATGCTTTTCTGCTTCTGCACGTATTGTAATTATTTGTTTATTCCTTGTCTTACAGCTCCCTCTTTAGAGCATATTTTGGATGAAAATAATAAACTTATGGATGAAATTGCAAAAAATATTGACAGAGGCACGGTGTGTTTTCTTATCCTTTTGTTGCTTTTCTATGATTCTATTCTTTGAGTCACATTTTGTTTTCTTGATAAGATTTTCAATGTTTAAACTAATATTACAAGAAGCAAAACATGAGCTCCTTTCTTTTCTGTTATGAGAAAATTTAAAATTCCCTGCAGGTTAATCTTTGAGTTCCTTTAACTTGAGATTGATTTGTTCATTATTTTTCTACAAGTAACGCATCAATTATTAGTTGGTGGAATAATTAGTCCATTCCTGTAACTGAGAGTAACAGGTAGCCCCGTGGCTTGTTTACTTGAATGATGGATTTAAAGGAATAAATTTTATTATGAATTATTTTCTTTACATACCCCCTCTCCTCTTCCATCTTTCTCATCCGCCTAAGTACACAACTGATTAAGGGCATTTTTCACCCATTGTAGCTTAATTAATCATTTAATTTAGATTTACCAATAATTTAGTGCATAGCTGAGACATTTAATTTAGAGAGACCAATAATTTAGATTTATGAAAACAGCATGGGATTCTACTCCTCCTAGATGATGACTATGGCATTCAATCTCCAATCTGAATCCAACCAGATTGAATTTGTTTGAGTATTGTATAAAAAGCAAACAAAACTGAGTTCCGACAAACAAAACTAAACCCTTAGTCCTGCTGCTATTTTTCATTTGGTTTGGTTTTGAATTTGATGTGGGCTAATTCAGTTCTTTGGTTTGAACTGAATAATGGACTCTTCTAATGATGATAAATTCATTCCTTTTTTGTTTATATCTTGTCTTATGGTATGTGTCGCTATGTAGATGGAATTATGATTCTAAAGATTAGGAGTCTTCAATTACTAGACTTTAAACTTTTGAACAAACCATGTTTCTAAGTTGGTCGCTATTCTTCTTAGTCTTACACAACATTCTTGCTATTATCCTTGAAATTTGAATCACAACTAAGATTTAATTATTTGATCCCAAGCTCATATTTGTTATAACATTATCTGAAATTATTATACCACTCTTATTTGCATGTCTGTTGAAAGGTTCTGGCTTATGCACAACAATTAAGGGAACGGTCTAACTATGAGCATGCAGCTCTCATAGAAAGGATGCAAGAATTCAAGAGACGGATTGACCAAGAAAGTGAGTGGTCTCCAAATGGGTTAAAGGATTCGTCTAATGTTGATGGTATGCAGGCCATTGCTAGAAGTTCTCACAAAATGATAGAGGCAATGATGCAATCAGCTGCTGAGGGAAAGGTATATTGTTGGAAAAGTTCATTTTATGGCTCTAATTTATTAGCTACTTTTGTCCATATCATAAATAAGCTTAACTACAGTTATTAAACCAAACTGTTATACTTTAACTCTTTGCTTCTTAGTTTGCTTTCTTATTAAGCTTCTGCATATTATGTTTTTGTAGGTTCAAACAATTTGCCAAGGATATCTATCAATGGTGAGAAAACTAAAAGACTAGCTTTTTGTTGCCAGAGCTTACTATCCAAGTCTAGCAAAACTCCATGGGCAGCAGAACTTGTCCCATGAGCTGAAGCAGAACATGCAGGAACATGAACACATGCAAAACTCCATGGACCTGTTGCTGTTAATTATGGAGCTTCTATGTTGGAAGTTGTAACTTGAATTTGTGTTATGAACTTGTATAAGTTGTATGTTATCGACCTGCTGTATGTTATGAATTTGTGTTATGAACCTGCTGTAAGAATGATTTTTGTGTAAATATAAGTTGTAACACAAGGTCAAACACTCATTAGAACTCAATTTAATTCAACAAAGATAAAATTGATAAAACATCACAAATTTCACAAAAGACAATGCGAGCGATGACACTTTCATTACAATTAGATTCTGTTTTTTTTATGTCGTCATTCATGTTGGTGCAAGGAGTACAAATCTGTCTCTAGAGTTTCGATGTTTGACAATACACCTAGGTTTAGTTTGTTTGAACAAGGGTTGATCTAAATAATACCTAATATTTGGATGTGAGTGAAGTCTAGTAAGGTCAGTTTGACCAGAAGACTAGCGAGAAGTCCTAGTCAGTTGGACCGGACAAGAAATCATAGTCGGTTAGACTGGACAAAGAGAAGTCCTAGTTGAGGCTAGACAGGAAAAGTCCTAGTTGTGGTTAGGCAAAAGAAGTCCTAATCTAGAGGATTGGACAAGGAAGACCTGGTTTTGAGGACTAGGTAAGGAAGACCTGGTGAGTGAAGCTAGGCAGGAAGTCCTAGTTGGAGGCTAGATAGGAAGTCCTGGTGAGTGAAGCTGGGCAAGAAAGTTCTAATTGGAGGTTAGGCAAGGGAAAGTCCAAGCAGATTAAGGGTGATTGGATGTTTGAAAGGTGGGAAGTCTATCTATGGAAGTGACTAGTCCTAATTGGAGATTAGGTAAGGAAAAATCCAAGTAGGTCAAGGCTGACCAGATGTTTGACAGGTGAGAAGTCTACCATGGAAGTAACTAGTCCTAAAAAGTTAGGCACAGGTAAGCCAGTAAGTTAAACCTACACTGTAAAATTTAGGTAAGCCTAGTAGATCAGACGAATTACAAGTAAGCTTAGGTTGCTTGTTTATTTGTATGCTGATCTTTTAGGGATCAAGAGATGGAAGTAATATGGAGGAAGCATAAGAGGAGCAAATAGAAGCAGCCGAACTAAGTCTGAGGTCAACTCAGGTCAAACCCGAGTTGACTGGATCCGAGCGCCCAGATGTTACTCTAGGTGTTTGGATGGTCTAGGTGCCCTTGGATGGTTCAGATGCTTAGATCAAAGAGAATTGGTCCCGATAAAGATCGAAGAGATCGGATCAGATTTAGGTGTCCGGATAAGAATCAGGTGCCTTGAAGGGTCTATATAAGGAGCCTTAGCATAGAGCACCAGGCCACATCTAATTCTCCATACTCTTCATCTGTGGTGCTGGTGAATGCAAATGGATCTTGCTTGTGCGACTGGAGAAGCTCCAAGAAGGGTGCGCTACACTGAGGACTTCTAGAACGATCGACTCGAGAGTATTCTTTATTTTAGTCTTACTCTTTGTACTTTAATTTTTATTATTAATTGGAGTGTAAGAATTGGAGTGTAAGATGGGTTTTTTCACCTCCAGACAAACGCCCAGAAAGGAGACCACTAGTGGATGAATGTCTCTTGTACATAGGCCTTGGATGCACTAACCATGGGGGTTAGGAATCAAGTAAATCCGCGAGTCCCCTGTCTCTTTATTTTAATACTGTTGTTAGTCTCTGTAATAGAACGAAGAACGACGAGTGTTTTTCACCCTCCTCTAGCACGCCCATCAATCCTATAATTCATTTTATATTTTTTTATTGTATAAGCAATGAAACTAGATCTTTAAGCATGAATCTACTTTGTATTCATACGGATTTAGAAAACTATACTGTAAACTCATGTTTCCATCATCTAGACCCTAAAATTGTAAACTATAAATCGTAAGATAAACTAGCAATTGGGTGATGTCGCTTAGGAACACTACAAGGAAAGAATTAACAACAGTTTAAGTTATTGGGATACAATCAAAGTCTTATATTAAAAATACATTAAAAAAAATCATGAATTTATATGATAGAAGATATCTTCATTAGTATGATGCCTTTTGGGTTGAGCTCAAAAATAAAATCATAAGAGCTTAATCTTAAAATGAACAATATCATACCATTGTGGAGATATGTTGATTTCATCGATTTTAACAATTGGTATCAAAGCCATGGTCTATGTAGAATCATGTGGGACCGACTTAGACTATGGGGACAATGATAGGGGGCTCCCAGTAAAACTCATGAGAAGCTCTCGAGATAGATAAGTCCTAGTAGGTCAGTTGAACTGGATACTAAATAGTCTTAATGGATCAAGAGAACCGAACATTTAAGCAAGGAGACCTGGTGGGTCAAGATATCGGACGTCAAGTTGGCCTCGATTGATGTATGATGGTAAAAGAATTATTGGGATACAATTAAAAATACCTAAAAAAAGATCATGAATTATAAAAAAAAATATCTCAATTGTTATGAGACCTTTTAGGTTGAATATAAAAATAAGACTACGAAGATTAAATTTAAAATGAATAATATCACACAATTATAAAACTACGTTGATTCCATCTATTCTAATATAAATTTGATTTTCTAGTCTCTAATTTAAATGGAAAATAAGCGCGCTCGACAATTTTAACAAAATTCAGTATATAAATACATCTTTATTTTTTAAATTTATCATTTAAAAAATATAATTTAATATTTATAATTTATGTAATAATTTTTAAAATTCTGTATTATTTACTCTTTTAACTAAAATCCTTATATAAATTCACTTTTATATTAGTTCACGTATCATAGTTGAATCGCTGATTTTTTTTATTTTTAATAGACACGTAAAAATGCAGCATATTTATAAAAGAAAAAAATATTCAACAAAAGAAAATTGAGATAAAATTCTTTTTAATCTTGCCCGTTTTGGATTTTTGCACAACCAACCAAGGCAGGGAATTTGTTATCTCACCTAGGCTTCACCTAGGCAGATTCAGTTGACGTAAGACGTCGAGACAGATTATCAAAAGATTATGAGAGCATCCAGGATTAATTAAAATTAGCAAACATCCGACACAAATCTAAAGTTAGATTCGAACACAAACTTATTTAGACCTACACTAACTAGCACATGTCATGTGACGAAATCTAATCTACACTACGGAGCATTCCAAAATCCCGCCCGCCGCCCTTGCTGTCTATATACAACTAACTCCACCGACAATGTCCCGCCAACTCTCCCACATCTCCGCTCGCCGCTCCCACTAGTGGCCGTCGCCCGACGCGGCCGCCATGTAGTTAGCAACGGCCTTGCTTCCCTCGGCGATCGCATGCCTGCCCAACTCCCCCGGCAACACCAGCTGCACCGCCGCTTGGACCTCCCTCGATGACAGCGTCGCCTTCCCGGCGTAGGTCGATAGCCGTGCCGCCTCGTCTGCCAGCCGCTCGAACATGTCCCTAATCATGCCGTCCACCACCGCCATCGCCCTCGCAGATATCCCCAGCCCTGGGTGCACCTGCTTCAGCACCCGGAACACGTACCTCTTGTACCCGCCGCCCGCGCTGTCCATCCCACCACCGCCCAACCTCCTCCTCCTCTTCCTCCGCTTCCCTCCCTTCTTGCTCTCCTTGACGGGTACTTCCTTTCGCTGCTCCACCTTCCTGGGCGTCGGAGGCTCTGCCTCCTTCTCCACCCGCTCGTCCTCCTCGCCCTTTTCTTCTCTCTCTTCTCCCCCTTCTTCTTCTTCTTGCGTTTCCATGTCGGCGATGGACTCGGCCGCTTCCTTTCCTTTACTTCCATCGTCCCCCTCTCCCTTCTGCTGCGGAAGCGGCTCCTCTGTCTCCGGGGAAGCTTCATTATCTCTCTTCTTTTGCTCTGTTCCAGGCTTCATTTTCTTTTCCTTCGCTCGCTGCTCACGCACCAGTTCTGCGTCCCCGTCTCTCTTCTGCTGTGTCTGTTCTGTTTCCGGGGAGGCTTCCTTAGCTCTCTGATTCTGCTCTGTTTCAGGCTCTGTTTTCTTTTCCTTGGCGACGACGACGACGGAAATGGGGACTTCATCCTCCTTGGCCTCGACCACAACCTCAACAATCTTGGAGTCCGACGCGGCCGGGAGGTCGACGCTGTTATGGCTGTCGACGGCCACACCGAGGACTTCAACGGTCTCCTCGACCACCTTCTTGGTGGTCCTCACGACCTTGGCGCGCTTCGGAGCCATTAAGGAATATCTCCTTCTCGACGTTGGCGGGTTGTGAAGTGAAAAAGGAGGAAAGCTACGGCTTGAGATAGGGAAGGCCGGGAGGAGACAATGCGCGGACAAATAGACGATTCGAGGAAGGCGGCGGGGCGACGCGTGGAACGACACGTGCGCCGTCATGGGAAGATGAAGGGGATACGTGTGCAAAATCCGGAGACTTCTGAAAGGGTCTAGGTTTCTTCCCGTGGTGACCAGAACGAATATCATTGAGCTGTAGCGGCCCTCAGTTTGACTGATCATGTCGTCGATTTAGGTTTTGGATAGATCTATATCTCGATGCATATCATCCAGAATAATTTTTTTAAATTTAAAATTAAAATTAAAATATAATAAATTTATAAATTTAGTCCATCTAATTTATAATTTTAAATTAAAAATTTTAATATTATATATATATATATATATATATATATATATATATAATCAGAAATTGAATTGAAAATTTTTCAAATCCATTAAATGTTTACTAGGTCGTTGATATGGAGAGGGGTGAATATTTAATACCCTTCAATTGTAAAAACCTTGTACAAAACTAAAACAACTAAACACTGGTAGTGTGAGTTCGCACATGTATGTTTGTTTGTGTTAAATAAATGAAAATTCAAAAAAAAAAATTGATGACTTCAACCATAATTCAT
>NC_133878.1:2245145-2249746 GCF_044706935.1 Curcuma longa | reverse complement strand
ATATAAGTTTATATATATATATATATATATATACAGCTCTGATATCCTGCCCGACGCCCCCGCGCGACCCCGCTGCACGACCGCCGGACCTCCCCGCGTTCATCGCCGCCGTTCGTCGTCGTCCGATCACCGACGGCCACCATCCCGGGCTCGTTGGAAGCGCAACTCGACGGCGCACACATCGGCACCGGATTCCGGCCGGATTGGGCCGGAATCCGGCCGGGATTCCGACCGAAACAGTGCAGACGCGCTGGTGGCCGATTTCGCCGGAATCCGGCCGGATTCCGGCCGAATCGGGGCCGGACTCCGGCCGCGGTCGACGCGCCCGGCGCCGCCGCGTCGACAGCGGCCGGAGTCCGGCCCCGATTCGGCCGGAATCCGACCGGATTCTGGCCGAAATCGGCCGCCAGCGTCTGGCGGTGATTTCGGTCGGAATCCGGCCGGATTCCGGCTGAATCGGGGCCGGAATCCGGCACCCGCCGGACCGCCGGTGAGTTGCGGTTCCAACGGATCCGGTCCGGCGACAATCGATGGTCGGACGGCGATAAACGGATGCCTGAAAGCGGCGAAGGTCCGAGGAGAAACACTGTGCAATCGCGATTTTTGGACGGTGTGAGTTGATCGCGATCGGGCGTGGACGGCGTGGATTGATCGCGTACGGATCGCGTAGGAATCCGTCGCGCAGTATATCATTTCTATATATATATATATATATATATATATATATATATAATATTATATTAAAATTATGCTAAATTAGCATTGAAATTTAAATCTTGTTGATAATTTAATGATCAAAATATAAATCCGATCATTAAAATTTAACAATCAATTTTATTTGAGTTGCTAAATTAATAATTAAATTAAAAAATTCACTGAATTCATAGTGACCGATCTAAATCGATTGCTAATCAATTGCTAAATTCTTTTAGCGATCAATTAATAATGAAAATTTTCATCATTAATTGATGATTTTTTTTATGGCTAACGGAGCAATTTTCTTAAAAAATTGATCTTTTTTGAGAGAATAGAATAAAACTTAAAAACAAGCTAAAAGCAATTATAGTTGTCAATTTAAGTTAAGTCCGTCGGATTAGTCCATCTCACCCAATAATTTAGCCAGGTTGGATTGAAATTTTATTAATCCATTTTAAAATATACAAGAAATTCACGAAATAACGACGGAATTAGAGACGAAATTAATTTCCGTCGCTATAATTAGCGACGGAATATTCATTTTCGTCTCTAATTAGAGACGGAAATTAATTCCGTCGCTAATTAGCGACAGATTTATATTTTCGTCTCTAATTAGAGACGGAAATTAATTTCCGTCGCTAATTATAGCGACGGATTTAAATATTCCGTCTCTAGATAGAAATGAAAATATTAATTTCTGCATTAAAAAATACTTTAGCGACGGAATATTGTATTCCGTCGCTAAATTAGAGACGGAATAGAAACGTTCGTCGCTAATATAGCGACGGAATTTAAATTCCGTCGCTATTATCGCGCATTTTAGGGTTCCTAATCCTTTTCTTCTCTCCTGCGCGAACAACTTCTCCTCTTCTCCTGCGCGAATTCTCCTCCGGCGTCCTCTCCCCCTGCGAACTCTCCTCTGCTGTCCTCTCCTTTCGGCGTCATCTCCTCCCGGCGAACTGTCCTCCGGCGTCCTCTCCTCCCGGCGAACTCTCCTCCGGCGTCCTCTCCCTCCCGGTGTCCTCTCCTCCGGCGCACTTCAAAGTAAAAAAATGTTCGCATCTCACCGTCTTGTATAACTTGACACCTATGAGATCCCTGATAACATCATGTCATGCTCTCTGCTTGTTCTAGCCTTGTATTCAGCATGAAGATCTGAAAGCAATGAACAATATGGTTGTTTTCTCTTGTATCCAGCATGATCCTCTAGGATTTGCTGAATTTTTCTCTGATTTCATTGTGGTTGAACTTGCAGCATTAGAGGATGCTGGGTCTCCATTGACTTGTTGGACCATAGCCTCCAATTCCTTAAACTGTAGTCATATTCTATTAGCCTGAAATTATCTATAACCTTTGAACATCATGATCCAGAACATACAATCATAGAGAAATATGTTGTCCATTTAGCTTTGCATAATAATGTTGTTAGAATATTTATTTCCAACAAATGTCATACCTTTTGTTTGTACTCTCTTGCCATTTAGCTTTGCATAATAATGTCCATCTGTATAAATGAAAATGTAGAATTTAGTAGCTTAAACTACAACGAGCAAGTTGTTCTATATATGGTCTCCAAACATGTAAACATTTCTTTTAAGTCTGAATTGGAAAAACACTTAGTTTCCAGTTTCCACATTTATTTAAAAAGTGACTCAAGAACCAAATGGTCTTGACTCAAATGGTGCTAATTATTGACTCAAGAACCAAATGGTCTTGACTCAAATGGTGCTAATTATTGACTCAAGAACCAAACTAGACAGATTTTAACACAGTGATTTGGCCTGTTGAAACTTTCAATGGACACAAAGAATGCATTATAGATATAGATATGCCTCAGAATTCATTGTAGTATTTTTTTTCTCTTCTTCATTTATGATTTTGCAGATATAGATATGTCTGATCAGGCTGCGGGACCAGGTGGCCGGACAGTATTGAGAGTTGTTGGCGGGTGGTAAGTATTGGTGTTATTAGTACTTTTTAATTCATAGATCCTCTTCTTCATATTTTTTTAGTCTAATTCACAGGTGTGGTTTGGAGGAAATTTGGTAGAGGAGGCCTCAAGTTCTGCTATATTTGAAGGATAAAGTTCAACAAATCAAGGATAAAGAATACTCTCTAATTTTATAGGTATGCTACTGGTGTATGTTATGATTTGTATCTTATTTTAAACTAGCCAAATGGCCTGTGTCCCTGAAGTTGTTTTATAGGAGTAGACTTGAAATTTTGTCTAGTGTTTACCGAAAAGATCTGAAAAATAAGGACCCTGTTTGCATCCAAATCAACTTCGAGTTCCATGTTAAGTTATTTGCCCTTTAAAATATGACTATCTTTTTTCTACCTCTGTTGAACTTATAAGCCTATAATTGTCATTGTCTGCATCATTAATTTTTCATTTTTTAAGAAAGTCTAGAATTATATATTTTGGTCATCATTACCAGCAGGCTTTGGAATTATCTATCACTTCAAACTAATGGAATTATCTATTGATGTTTTATGCAGGTATTGCTTATTCATCTATGCTTTTATAACATGGAATTATCTATTGATGTTTTATGCAGGTATTGCTTATTCATCTATTAATATTTCATCTTTCAGAAAGACATATATAACTGCTGTATATAAATTTAATGGTCGACATTGCAGTATATAAATTTAATGTTTGATGTGGATCAATAGCTGTCAGCAAGGTATGTTAGTATTTTTCAAATAGGTTGTTATAATTACATTATTACTAACCTATTATTATAAATGTAATAGTAAATGGATGCCATTATGCCATTTTGTGTAACTCTTGGTGCATTATATTCTAGCATTAATATGAGAAATATAATTTCATATTAATACTCATTAATTTTTGTTCTTGTATTAGTCCTATAAATAGGACATGTATGAAGCCTTGTAGAGATGCACCATTGAGACAAGCAATAAGAATTTCTCTCCTTTGCTCTCTATTAGTCTTTGTCTTGTTCGTTTATAACACGTTATCAGCACGAAGCTCTCGTTTCCGAAGCAAAGGTCAAGGCTCCCTCCTCGTCCGTGATAGCCATGTTTCATGCCTCATTTGTGAAAGTCAAGTCCATCGAGGTTGACAACGGTATTCTTGAAAACTTTCAATCTTGTTCATTTTTATCTCATCATTTAGTTTCTATTATAGTCATCATGTCGAACCTCATGAAATTGGAGTTCACGGCCCTTGACATCACTGGAAAGAATTACCTTTCATGGATTCTAGATGCTGAAATTCATCTTGCCGCTAATGGTCTTGGAAATACCATCAAAAATCAAAACACCACATCTGACCAAGATAAGGCCAAAGCAATGATTTTCCTTCGTCGTCATCTTCACGAAGGTTTAAAAATTGAATATCTCACCGTGAAAGATCCACTGGTCCTATGGAACAATTTAAAAGAAAGGTATGATCATTTGAAAACGATCATTCTTCCAAAAGCTCAATTTGAATGGCTACATTTGCGCCTTCAAGATTTCAAATCGGTGAGTGAATATAATTCGGCATTATTTCGGATTACTTCTCAACTCAAATTATGTGGAGAAACTATTACTGATGGAGATATGTTAGAGAAAACATTCTCCACTTTTCATGCATCGAATGTGCTCCTGCTGCAGCAGTATCGTGCAAAAGGATTTGAGAAGTATTCTGAATTGATTTCATGTCTATTATTGGCCGAACAAAATAATGAACTTTTGTTGAAGAATCATGAAGCTCGTCCAACCGGATCGACTCCATTCCCTGAAGTGAATGTGACATCATCTAATTATGAAGGACAACATCGTGGTCGTGGCCGTCGTGCCCGTGGAAATGGACGTGGACGTGGGTATGGTCGTGGATGTGGTGGTGGTGGTCGACACTATTTTCGCAACAATTCCCCCCAATATATGGAGAAAGG
>NC_133878.1:2244193-2245045 GCF_044706935.1 Curcuma longa | reverse complement strand
ACTATGTAGGGTCCCCTAGTATGTTGTATCTCCACAATAGCATGATATTGTCCACTTTGGGCCTAAGCCCTCATGGTTTTGTTCTTGGGCTCTCCCCAAAAGGCCTCACTCCAATGGAGATACTTTCCATCCTTTTAAACCCATGATCTTTCCCATGTGTTTTAGATGTGGGACTATGTTTGCACCTTTGCAATCCAACAATCCCCCCCTCAAACAAAGGACCACAGACCCCCCTCAAACGGAAAGCCTCCGTTTGATGTCTGAATCTTCGACCCACCAGGACTTCCTGCCCCTCGGTCCACCCTGACCTACTAGGACTTTCCTGCCCAGCCCTGCCCCTCGGTCTACCCGACCTACTAGGACTTCCTGCCCAGTCATGCCCCTCGGTCTACCCGACCTACTAGGACTTCAACCAGGACTTCATGCCCCTCGGTCTACCAGACCTACTAGGACTTCCTGCCCAGCCGCAACCAGGACTTCATGCCCCTCGGTCTACCCGACCTACTAGGACTTCCTGCCCGGTGTCTGGTCCTCTTGATTCAAACACGGGAGCTCCTACTTCCTTTGTTTTTAAGGTTCAACCCACATGATTAGATCCGGATCATGGCTCATCCGGCGGTTAGTCCGGTGAAGAGCGGCCTCGCTCTGATACCAATTGTAGGGTCCCCAAGGATGTCTGTATCTCCACAATAGCATGATATTGTCCACTTTGGGCCTAAGCCCTCATGGTTTTGTTCTTGGGCTCTCCCCAAAAAGCCTCACTCCAATGGAGATACTTTCCATCCTTTTGAACCCATGATCTTTCCCATGTGTTTTATGTGGGACTTATGTTTGCACCTTCGGCAATCCAAC
>NC_133878.1:2198389-2244093 GCF_044706935.1 Curcuma longa | reverse complement strand
TTTGTTAAAGACCGATTTTCTTGTAGTGTCCTAGTAACTCTACCTCATGTCTTGTGAATTCAAATAGTGTCATGGAGATAGGTTGTAGCTCATGTCGATATATCTATATTTAGTCAAAAGCCATTTGAAGTGTACATTCACCAAGCTTCTCATGTCGACAAAGACCCTTACTACATTATAGTTTCTTATAATGGCCCATATTACTAGCGCATCTTTATCAGGAATAATGACCCACTCAAGATCTCAAGGACCTAATAGTGTGGTCAGACTTTTCTCGAGCTTTAGCATCAATCTCGTAGCTTTCGAGCCTTCAACCATGAGTCTTTCGGACTCGATTGGAATTTCTATCAATTGATCCTCTCAAGATAATATTGATGTCTCCATGGCATGGGGGATCTCTTTTGGCGTCATCAATACTTGTTGTCGGGCGGTGCCGAGCTAATTCTTGAGATCAAGACCTTCTTTGAGGATGTGTGTGCCTTCACAGGTGGGGATGGTGATTTGACGATGCCCTTTGATTAGTGACTCGTAGTTCCAGAGTTACCACCCCGAGGGTAGTAAGTCGATGATTATCGAGTTAATCTCATAGGAGATTTGAGTAGGAAGGCACTCCTCAATTATTCGACGGATTTCACTTATACATTGTCGACATTCATGAACGAAATATCCATTAGAGCAATGAAAAATACAATATCGCTCCCCATTGTTCGACCTATGATACGCCGAGTCAAGAGTCGGGGTTGCCTCCAAAGTTTATACTATTCACACTCCTATCAGAGTTGGGGCATACTGATGATGTAGGAATGCCTCCTTATATCAAATAGGCGATAGAGGAACTTTCTGTTGGGATCGTCCCTATGTAATGCACGTGTTTACACGTTTTGCAAACGTGTGCAGTAAAAATAGAATAACAATTAATAAGAAATTATTACAACATATGCATGCAAATACAGAAAATAACAGGTACAAAACATGACTAAAAATTAAAATTTTACAGAATAGTAAATATTCTATACGTACCTTATTGATGACGTTGAATGAAGTTGACATCAATCGAGCGGTCCGTATCGAAGTTCCGCCTCTGTTGTTGATCCACACCAAGTTCTCGTCTGGATGACTTACGAAGCCACGAGTTGTGTCATTGTCTTTGGTACTAGTCGATGATCGATAACGATCGACTCGAGAGAAAATCTTTATTCCAGAAAATACACAACAACGTTTGTCGCGATTATTTTTTGGAGTTTTCTAACTATCAACAGTAATCGTATTCCTAGTGTAGTCTCGATGGTCAACCTTTAACCACCGATAAAGGGGCAAATCACTGGAAACTCTTTCCGACATTGATGGAATATTCTGGAAGCTTCATAAGCTTCAGATGGAAAACCCTGTCAATAACTCCAGTAGCAACTTGATGCTGGCTACAAGTGTACAGTCGTCATCAAGTAATAAAAGATATTGAACCACAAGGACCATGGAATTTACCACTAGACTAGAACAAAAAGAGTTTCGTAATGCTTAAGTTTAGATATGAGGGAGAGAGAGAAGGAGAACTAGATCGCCTGAACCTCGATCGAACAGATGTCAACTAGATGATAGGTATGTGAAACGATCTTAGGATTTCGAATTCCTTGGGACTATGATTGATGTATCATGGACGCTATGTCATTCCTCAATGTTTATATCAATGCAGGGATTCTAATCAAGTTACCAAATTGACCTCTTCAGGCTTTATTGGAATTTAATCATTATCCTCTAATGCTATGACTACTAGTTGGAGATGATACCTAGATAGTTCGATTCTATAACTCTCTCGCGGTCACCGGGCACCCATACGATCCTAATATCTTACTCTCTGTCATAGAGTAACCTTATTAATGATCTCTTCCTAATGATCGTTAGCTGTTATCTATCCCTCATAAAAGATTATTACAATTTAAGGATCTCCTCGGAAAGTTCGGTTCTAAGGTTTACCTTCTGCACAAAGCACCCCGGTCATACGGTCCTATGATTTCCTATAAATCATAATTCACTCCCATCCATATAAATTTAATGTTGGTGCAGAAAGCACTATCAAATCGAACCAGGATTTTGATTATGGAACTAGGATCAAGTTAAGTATGTGATTGTACTAATGAGGTTGAACTGAGCTTATAGGAGACACAAGTTAAATCCTAGTAGAAGCTAGGCATGATGTCTTGGCAAAGTCAAGTGATGCACCAGGTGAAGTCTGGGCTGGTCAGGAGGACCACGCCGCAGCAAAAGTCTAGGGTTGGTCAGGAGGACTAAGTTGCAGCAGAAGTCTGGGCTTGGTCAGGAGGACCAAGTTGCAGCGGAAGACTGGGCTGATCAGGAGGATCAGTTGTAGCACAAATCCTGGAGGGCGAAGACAGAGCCAAGCAGGTAAATTATCCCGAGGGGAGTGGGTGAGGATGTGTTCCCGAGGGGAACATTAGGTGTCGGTCTAACCCAGGATCTCACTGGAGATCCGAAGTTAAGATTCGCAGTTGGTTTCGAGAACCGACTCTAAAATTATCTTTTGCATGTTATTTTGCTAACATCTTTTGCAGAAAGGAAAAATCAAACGAACGCAAACTCCGGACGAAAAGTTGACTTTTCGGGCCTGGAGTCGACTCAGATGGGTTCTGGAGTCGACTCATGCAGAGTCAGTCGAAATCCGGAAGTCAGCGCGTTGATTTTCCGCCAGCTCGGCCTGGAGTTGACTCAAGTAAGCATTTGAGTCGACTCAAGCTGACTAAGAGTCAAAAGTTATCGCCATTGACACCACAGCGACTAGAGTCGGCCCAGATAGCAATCGGAGTCGACTCAGAGCAGATAACGAGCGAAGACGATAAAGATTTATCTGTCACGCAAGTTGGAATCGACCTAGATCTGCATCTGAGTCGACTCAGGAGGGCTATAAAAGGAGGTCGCGAGCAGCAGCCGAGAGACAACTTTTTCAAGCATCCAAACGCTGTTCTCGCGACTCCCGAGCTTCCGTTCTTCGATGTCGGTGCTGTACTCGATCCAAGCAACTCAAAATCACATCGAGACGCCGAGATCTTCATCCGGAGAGCAACTGCGCGGACAAAAAGTTGGTACTAGTTCATTATTGTCAAATTCCTTAATCCGAGCTTTTTGTAAACTCCTGATTTTGTAATTGTCGATACACTTGCTGTCTTAGTGGAGCACGTGCCTTAGTGGATTTGCCCAAAGGAAATTGTCAAGGACCGTGGGTCTTGGAGTAGCAACCTTGGGCTGTGAACCAAGTACAAAACCAACCGAGTCTTTACTTTTCGTATTATTTACTTCTTGCTTATAATTATTTTCGCACTCGAGTTTATCTCTCGCTTCCGTTCGCACTCGTGATTTACGAAAAAATCAAAAAGCGTGCAACACACTATTCACCCCCCCTCTATCGTGTTTCCGATCCTACATTTAAGTCCTCATAAGCATATCACCAAACACACACATGGCAGAATTCATATGGAAAAGCATAAATATATCATATAAAATAACAAGAGCACATCCATTAAATACAAATCATCCAATACATCTCAATTCATCCTACGTCCTAGAATATAGGGGATTTGCTCCATGACGGAGGAAACATAACTCAAAGAAGAATAGGAATACATCTTTGACCCTTAATCCAAGAGAGAAAGGGAAAAGACTTATCTAGGTGCTAAGATCTTCTTCAAATCGCAATCTCCTCGTCGGTGGTGGATGGAAACGGCGGAGTAGCCCTGAAAGAAAGGATGAGATGTTGAAATCCGCTCCCAATCATGGCTGTGGTATGCTCCGTTCGCCTCTATCGACCCCCCTCCTTGTAGGGTTTCAAAAGGGCTTATTTATAGGCCCGCGCCCGACATGGTCGTGCCTTAAGGCACGACTTGGAACTTCAGCTCGGGTCTTTCGCGGGCACGGTCGTGCCTTGTAGGTACGACCCCTAGCTGACTTCACGTGGTATAAGGGGCATGACCGTGCCTTGTAGGCACGACCCCTGACTATTTTCATGCGGAATAAGAGTCATGGGCGTGCCTGAAAGGCACGACTCCTACCTTGGTTCATGCGGTAGGAAGGGCACGACCGTGCCATTTGGCACGACTCCATTTTGGGATTTCATCATTCTCCCTTCGTTTCGCCTTATTTTACTATGATTTTCATCCTACAAATACAAATATATAAGAGAAGATCTCTGAACTAGAAAGTAAAGAAAATATACCAAATGCACGAATAAAGAGTGCGATAAACACAGAGTATCATCATGAAAATACATAAGGATGTGGAATAAATGTAATAGAAATGTATATATACCCTACGCACATTACAACCCTTCACTGGTAGCCAGCGATAGCCGACTCTTATGTCTAGACATTATTTTCGGCACCCGCAGCTTCAAAAATTCGATGGTGTACAGTGAACTCCGATAATTGCAGCTTCACAAGCTTTCGAGCCGGATTGTTAACTTCGACCTTGTGGTCTCCACACGCAAAGCAACCAGGACGGCCGAAGCTTTCTTCACCAAAAGAAATCAGAAAAATGGTCTCAATGAAAGGAAACAGGGATCACAATCAGTCATGGTTTTTTCGGGCGAGCAACACAGCGAATCCCAAAATCACAACAAGGAAAGAAAACTGCCACAAGGAATCTTTCCCCTTTCTCCGATGCTCAGCTCTAATCGGGCGCACTCAGGAAAACCCGATTGTGATCGGCGGCTAACACCTGATCAACAAGGAAAGGCCGTGCTTGGGAAGAAGAAGGAGAGCCTCAACCGGTGATGGGTGGTGACACTCGCGTCCTTGGCCGGCTATGCTTGCGCTCAGGAGGAAAAGAGAGCTTCGATCGGCGATGGGTGATTAGGGGTTCAGCGTCTTCTCCTTCTCTCCAACATGACCAAGCTAGGGTTTCAGGCCTCCTCACCTCCATGCTACCGACGATGAGGCTAGCAACTTGGGCAACGCCCTCCGCGGATGGGAAGCAAGATTCGGTGTCGTGCCCCTCGGGGAGAAGATGAACAGGGGGTGTGATTAGGTTATTTTGAGAAGCTACAATACTTTTAAACCGGGATCAAATTAGGTTTGGGCTAAAGTGGAATAAGGAAATAAACCAAACCGGACCGGGTGATTACTATAACAAATTGAGTTTGAGTTTGGTTTAGACCTAAGTCGCTTGGTTTAATAATCAAACGATCTTCGATTTGACCCAAACTAATTTTGTTCATTTTATCTTCATAAGACGAAATTCCTCATCTCTTTTGTTTTGCCAAAATACCTTCCATCATGAACCAAACCAAGTTGGTTCAAAATCGAATTATTTGGTTCAATAATCAAAAGACCTCCGATTTAAATGAAATTAATTTCATTCATTTTATCTTCATAAGATAAATTCTATCATTTTATTCTTTGTCTGGTCCAATCAAACTTTATTTCGCTCATTCTGAAAATTTAATTCTCAAACTCATTTTAAGTCCTTCAAAAAACTTGTAGTGTGTGTGATCCAATAAGTTCCTAATTATGTTGATCGTCCATAATTAACTATTAATTACAGAATGATCATGAATGACACCTAGTAATACATCATGATCCCTAATTGATCAAAAAAATCAATGATTGATTTTAGAATATTTCTAAACCCTTCAACAACTAAAATGAAATGTGTCTCGTTTCTTTCACTGTCTTATACCCGTTCAGTTCAAGACATGGTCTATATATGTCAGTCTCTACTAGGCTAATTATGTCACATCTAGCCCAAGCTTATTTTTTTGTCCTATAGATTCAAGTTACTTATACATGTGTCCAAGAGTGTTGTACTCTTGATATGTAATGTTTTGGCCAAAGACTTTTAGTAACAATCCTGACAAGCGATCGTAAGGTATATGCTACCTTTTCAAAAAGTGGTGAATCCTCTGTGGGCTATTCAAACACCTTCGAACACTTTGACTTATACCAAATCATCTGTTGGGATCGTCCCGGTGCAATGCGCGTGTTCTCACGTTTCGAAAACATGCGCAGCGAAAATAAATGAATAATTAAAACTAATTATTACATAACACACGCATGCATAAATAGGAAATAACAGCGTACAAGACATGAGTAGGAAATTAAAATTTTATAGAATAGTAAATTATTCTACGCACAAATACCTTTACAGAATAAAAGATTACGCGTATCTCTTTGATGACGGTTGTTGGTATTAATCGAGCGGTCCTCGTCGGAGTCCCGCCTCTACTAGTGATCCACGCCAAGCTTCCGTTTGGACAGCTTCGAAAGTCACGAGTCACGTCATCGTCTTCGGTACTAGTCGATGATCGATAACAATCGATTCGAGAGAAGTTTTATTCCAAAAATCTTGCAACAACGTTTGTCACCATTATTCTGGGGCTTTCTAACTATCATCGTGAATCGTATTCTCGATGTAGTTTTCGATGGTCAACCTTTGACCACTAATAATGGACAAACGATCGAAAACGTTTTCCGATCACTATGGAACAATTATCCGAAAACTTCATAAGCTCCCGGAAGGTTGGCAAACAATCGTCAAACAACCGAGGTTGATTGAGAACGGTCGGATAGCTCTTCAAAAGAGTTGTCAACGACGTTTCCTTTCCGATGATAATTGTCATCGATGAACGTTTCACCGATTAACGAAACAATAATCAACGGTGAGAGCTACAGTAACTCCGATGACCGGCAGCTTCACCGGGAGAAACCCAAAAGAGGTCAGTGGCTAGAGTTTGGTTCTGCACTCTGGAACCTGCAAGGAGAATACGGCGCACACGCGTATCTCCTCTCCTCTCTTGCGTTTGACCTCGGAACATAGAAGCCAAATCACGGTTCCAAGAAAGAAAACACGATTCACGTTGCCAGCCACAAATTCTCTCCACGCAAACGGCAGCATTTTCACCGGAGGAAAACCTACGCCCAAACTGGACGTGTTCGGCCGGAGCAGAGGTCGAAACCAGGCGGAGGCGGAGTCACAATGGGTAGAGACGCAATCACGAGAACAGATGGCGTCTTCCCTCCTCTTGCGTGTGGTGACTAGAGCTTGCTCGGCGTCGTCCCTCCTCCTGCACAATCAGTCGGCTCACGGAAGGAAGTAGCGGTGGACGACGTCGCTTGCGGGCCGGCGTGCGTTGGAGTGGGAGAAGCACCTGTTAGTATCTAATGGGACATTTGTATAATTAATGAATATATATGGTCATCGAATATATTAAGTCAAAATTTGTGATCTAAATTTTATTTGGAATTTGACTTAAGGGCATAAATGTTATGAATTATAATTGTGGATACCAGTGGTATTTCTAATTTGATGAGGGGCCAAATTAGCAAGGGGTTAGAAAGGCAGAGGGAGTTTCGTTGAATCCCCATCGTCAGAGAAACCTAAGGAAACCTAAGGAACTCTGCACCTTTTGAGATCATCCTCGGCTGCTAACGATGGATTCCGGTACGCGTCCGAATTTTTACTTCTTGTTGTTTCTTAAGAATTGGATAGACGATGCATGCGTTCGACATTGGCAAAATTATAACAGCCTCGTCGCTGCTCCCTTTCAGGAGCCGAGAAGCAAGGAGAGGGGAGGCTGCACGGGGTAGGGAGGAAGATCAGAATAGGGTGCCCTATTTTTCCTCTCGCGATTTCTTCTCAATCTTTTAGAAGGAACACTGTTTTCCCCAATTATAGGTTTCGTGCGCGCCAACAAAAACCCAACAAAAACCCAACAAAAACTTAAATCGGGTTCAAGTTTTAGGGTTACTATAGCGAACCGATTTTCTAGGTTTTACTATAGCAAACTCAAGTTCAAACTTGGTTCACTTGGTTCACTAATCAAACGACCTCTGATTTGATCCAAACCAGATTTTGTTCACTTCGTCTTCACAAGACGAAGCTTCTCATTATATCCGTTCTGCCAAAATCTCTTCTATCGTGAACAAAACCAAGTTGGTTCAATTTGATTCAAAATCAAATCGTTTGGTTCATTAACCAAACGACCTCTGATTTGAACGAAATCAGTTTCGTTCGTTTTGTCTTTGTAAGACGAATTTCATCATATTATCCTTTGTCCGATCCAACTAAATTTTTTTCTCTCATTCTGAGAAATTAATTCTCAAACTCGTTTTAAGTCCTTCGGAGAACTTATTGTGCGTGTGATCCAATAGGTTTTCGACTATGTTGGCCGTCCATAATTAACCATTAATTTGTTAGAATTAGCCCTTAGTGTCAATTCGGATTGAGTTGGACTCGAGTTGGACTCAAGTCAACTCAGATTGTGTGAGACTCGAGTTGGACTCAAGTCACACAAGCCAATTCAAATTTATTAAAAGATTATCATACATGAGATGCATGATCTTCCTTAAAAGAAGAGAAAGATTATCATGCATGAGATGTATGATCTTCATTAAAAGAAGAGAAAGATCTTCATGCATGAGATGCATGGAAGTTAATAAAATATTAATTCCTTAGATCACTAAAAGCCAAAAAACCCTTCATCCTTCATATCTAATGGTGGGATATAAAAAGGAGTGAGAGGCTCTTGATGCACCACAGTTTGATTCTTCTCCATCTCAGTGTTCGTATGGATACCGTGGAGGCGCGAACACACTGATCGTGCTGAGATCCGTGAACCTTTGAAGGCAAGAGTTGCTGTCGAGATTGCGAAGGGCTCGCATCAAAGGTAACCTCGATTCTAGTAAGTAGAATCGTCAAACGAGTATGTTTTTCGCATGGATCTTCTGGAGGGATCATGTTTCCCGTTGCGTATATGCGATTAAAATCATTTTGATGACGCATAAAGATCCCTACATAATTATGAAATGTTCATGAGTGGCACCTAGTAGTGTATCATGACCCCCAATTGATCGAAAAATCAATGATTGATTCCAGAATAATTCTAAACCCTTCACCAGCTCTAGTTAAACGTACTTGGTAGGCTCACCGTCTTATACCCCGCTGGTTCAGGACATGATCTGTGTGTCGTCCCCACTAGGTTGACTACGTCACACCTACCCTAAGCTATTTTCTTATCCTGTAGATTCAAGTTACTTGTACACGTATCCAAGAGTACCATACTCTTGACATATAATGCTTTGGCCAAAGACTTTTAATAACAATTCTGACAAGCGACCGCGAGGTTCTATGTCTCCTTTTCCAAGGAGCGGTGAATCATCTGTGGGCTATTCAAACACCTTCGGGTACTTCGTCTTATACCCGATGATCTCGGGTCCACACCTCCTCGGAGATACTTGCTTAATGTCAAAGTATAATCCTCCGTGACCAAAGTGATTTGAATACCGCAAGTCAAAAGAAACTCTCACTTAAGCTACATTGAGATCTTCATTGACATATATATATCGAACCATATGAAGTCTCAAAGCAGGTCACTCCAATGAATTAGTTATCTTTAACTAACATCCACGTTTAACTCTCAACATCTAATGTCGACAGCAGTGAGATTAGCTGCTTAGATAACCAAGGAGTTCAAAACATGCTAGTCTCGACAGAATCGATGACGTCTGCGCTCATCAATTCTTCGACTAGGAATAATTTCAATACGTTCATAATTACACGTGTAGAGATGCTCACTAGTTGTGATCCAATCACAAATTCTCTCACGCTATGAATCGTATTGCGGACATTCAGTATTTGAGTTTAAGATCCAATCAAACACATATGGAATGTGCACTCAAATAGTGAATTGTTATTTATCCAATAAATAGTATAACCGTAAGGTGATTGCCTTAGGATACCTCTCAAATCTAACATCATCCCGGGTCCATATCTCCTTGGAGATGTTTGTTTAAGATGTCAAAGTATAAGCCTCCATAACCAAGGTGACTTGAATACTGCAAGTCAAAGGAAACTCACACTTAAGCTGCACTGAGATCTTCCTTGGCATATGCATAGAACCATATGAAGTCTCAAGGCAAAGTCACTTGCCAATGAACTCTGTAACTCTACCTTTAACTAGCATCCACGTTTAACTCTCAACATCCAATGTCTCCAGTCAGCAAGAACAACTGCTTGGTAAACTAAGAAGTTTAAAATATGTTAATCTCGACAGAATTGATGACGTCCGTGCTCATCAATTCCTCGATTAAGAACTAATTTCAATACATTCATAATTGCACATGTAGAGATGCTCACTAGTTGTGATCCAATTACAAATTCTCTCATGAGAAACAAAGATAATCTAGTAAGCTAATGTATGGACTCAAAACACCACAGCATGATCTAACATCAAGACTTGATACGGAACAGTACTCGATTTTCCTGAAACAACACAGTATTGTCTAGTTATCAGGAAGTAAAGCAAATGATGGAGTTCAACTACACTAACTGATGAATTAAACAAGCCGATTGAATTCAAAGATTCGTTAACAACTCTATTGAACAATCAAGATGTTTCAAAATCGAATTTGGCAAAATCTGAAACTAAAGACAATATAGTATCAGAAACTAAAACAAAAACAGAAACACTTGAAATAATGAAATCAGAAACTCAAATTCTCCCTTCCATCTCAATCTCCTCCATATCGTCACACAAGGCCTGATCAAGGATCAGAAATCCCAATTAGCTTCTCATGAACCAAGCTCAGCTACTCTAAATAGACTCCGAGCAACGCAGCTCAAAACCCTCCTCCTCGTTGCGCCGAACAGAGCCAAGAACAGAGCCAATCAGGTTCTAAAATCCAGCTAAAAATCTTCGAAATTGCTTGCAATTTGATGCTCCGGAGTCCTCAAGAACCCTTGGAGAACCCCTCCTCACAATCTTGGTTGCTCCGATTGGTTGTATCCAAAGAACCCAGCTGAAATCCAAGCGGCAGAACCGAGCAATGGCGAGACCCTCACCAGCCGATTCCGATCCTGATTGATGCTGAAAACAGCTTGTAATCACCCTCTGGAATTTGGAGATCAATGTGGAATGAAGAAATCCAAAGAAAAGCAAAAAAAAAAAACGAAGAAAAACTGAAGAAAACGAGGAAGACGACGCTGCTACAGTAACCTTGCTATAGTATGTAGGATCGAAAACACGCTAGAGGGGGGGGGTGAATAGTGTGTTTGCACGCTTTTCAATTTTTCGTAAAACTCGAGTGCGGAAGCGGAAGCGGAAAAACAACACAGCAAAAATAGAAACTAAGTGCAGAAAAGAAATGACTCGTTTTGTTTTTTACTTGGTTCACAGCGCAACGCTGCTACTCCAAGGCCCACGGTCCTTGACCGTTTACGTTGGGCAATCCACTAACTCACTTGCCCCTGTCCGGCAGCAAGTGTATCGAAAGTTTGAGTACAAAACTGATTACAATAATAATATAACTTGAAGTACAAATAAATCTTTTGTTACCAAACTTTCGCTCCCCGGAATTTGAATTCAGCGTCTCGGTGTCAAGAATAGTTGCTTGGGCAGGCACAGTACCGACGTCGAAGTTGGAAGGCTCGAGAGTCACGGGAACGGAGTTCGGAAGCGTTGGAATTGAGTTACTCGGCTGCTGCTCGCGGAGGGCTTATATAGCCTGCCTGGGTCGACTCAGATAGCGATCTGGGTCGACTCCAGCCGATGTGGCAGATAAAACTTTATCAGCTTCGTTACTTATCCCTCCTGAGTCGACTCTGATCCCGTTCTGGGTCGACTCCAGTCGCGGTGGCGGCAGTGGCGATAACTTTTTGACCTGAGTCGACTCAGAAGCTCTCTTGGGTCGACTCCAGGCTGATCTGGCGGAGACCTAGACGCGCTGACTTCCGGAATCGTGCTGATTCGGCTGGAGTTGACTCCAGAGCCCGTTGATCTGGGTCGACTCCAGATCCGAAAGATCAATTTTTTCGTCTGGAGTTAGCTTTCGTCGAGCTTTTCCTTCCTACACAACAAGTTAGCTCAAATATAACATGTAAAGGAGCGAGTCGGTTCACTGAACCAACTTCGAGTCTTAACTTCGGATATCCGGTGAGATCTTGGGTTAGACTGGCGCCTACTGTTCCTCGTAGGAACGCGTCCTCACCCACTCCCCTCGGGAGAATTTACCTGATGCCAACCAAGTGTTGGGTTGCAAAGGTGCAAACATAGTCCCACATCTAAAACACATGGAAAAGATCATGGGTTTAAAAGGATGAAAGATATCTCCATTGGCATGAGGCCTTTTGGGGAGAGCCCAAGAACAAAACCATGAGGGCTTAGGCCCAAAGTGGACAATATCATGTCATTGTGGAGATACAGACATTTTTTAGGGACCCTACAATTGGTATCAGAGCGAGGCCGCTCTTCACCGGACTAACCGTCGGATGAGCCATGATCCGGATCTAACCATGTGGGCTGTGAACCTTAAAAACAAAGGAAGTAGGGGCTTCCATATTTGAATCAAAAGGACCAGACACCGGGCAGGAAGTCCTAGTAGGTCGGGTAGATCGAGGGGCATGAAAGGAAGTCCTAGTAGGTCGGGTGGACCGAGGGGCATTAAGTCCTGGTTGCGGTTGGGCAGGAAGTCCTAGTAGGTCGGGTGGACCGAGGGGCAGGAAGTCCTGGTTGCGGCTGGGCAGGAAGTCCTAGTAGGTCGGGGTGGACCGGAGCATGAGAAGAAGTCCTGGTGGGTCGAGAAATTCGGACATCAAACGGAGGCTTTCCGTTTGAGGGAGGGCCTGTGGTCCTTTGTTTGAGGGGGGGATTGTTGGGTTGCAAGGGTGCAAACATAGTCCCACATCTAAAACACATGGGAAAGATCATGGGTTTAAAAGGATGAAAAGTATCCCCATTGACATGAGGCCTTTTGGGGAGAGCCCAAGAACAATACCATGAGGGTTTAGGCCCAAAGTGGACAATATCATGTCATTGTGGAGATGTGGACATTCTTTAGACCCTACAATGTGGACTTCTTGTTGACCTTTGCTCGGCTCTGTCGTTGCCCCCCAGGACTTTGAACGCAACTGATCCTCCTGATCAGTCCATTCTTCTACTCAACTTGGTCCTCCTGACTAAGTCCAGTCCTTCTGCAACTTGGTCCTCCTGACCAAGTCCAGTCTTTTGCCTGTACAGGGCAGAGCTGAGCTGCTGTGGCCGAATGAGCAGAGCTGAGCTGCTGTGTGGCAGGGCTGAGCTGCCGAGTGGCAGGGCTGAGCTACCGAATGGCCGAATGGGCAGAGCTGAGCTGCTGTGGCCGAATGATTGAGCAGAGTGGCCAACTGACTGAGCAGCATGGCCAAGTGACGCGCTCGGGTAAGTGGCGGGTGCTTAGCCCATGGGAGTCGGCGTTTGGACAAGTCGATGGGCGGAAGGGTATGGGCGATTCGGGCTTGCGGACGATTCGGAAGTGTAGAGTGTCCGTGCTTGCGGACGATTCGGAAGTGTAAAGTGTCCGTGCTTGTGGACGATGCGGAAGCATAGAGTGTCCGTGCTTGCGGACGATGCGTAGAGTCCGTGCTTGCGGACGATTCGTAGAGTGTCCGTGCTTGCGGACGATGCGTAGTGTGTCCGTGCTTGCGGACGATGCGTAGTGTCCGTGCTTGCGGACGACGCGTAGTGTGTCCGTGCTTGCGGACGATGCATAGTGTCCGTGCTTGCGGACGATGCGTAGTGTGTCCGTGCTTGCGGACGATGCGTAGTGTGTCCGTGCTTGCGGACGATACGGAAGTGGATAGTGTCCGTGCTTGCGGACGATGCGTAGTGTTCGTGCTTGCGGACGATGCATAGTGTGTCCGTGCTTGCGGACGATACGGAAGTGTATAGTGTCCGTGCTTGCGGACGATACGGAAGTGGATAGTGTCCGGTTGAATGGACATGGCCGAATGGCCGAATGGCCGAATGGCCGAATGGCCGAATGGACATGGCCGATTGGCCGAATGGTTACGGCCGAATGGCCGAATGGCCGAATGGCCGAATGGACATGGCCGATTGGTCGAATGGTCATGGTCGAATGGCCGAATGGACATGGCCGAATGGCCGAATGGACATGGCCGATTGGCCGAATGGTCATGGCCGAATGACCGAATGGACGTGGTCGAATGGCCGAATGGACTTGGCCGAATGGCCGAATGGCCTGGCCGATTGGCCGAATGGTCATGGCCGATTGGCCGAATGGACGTGGTCGAATGGCCGAATGGTCGAGCAGAGGAGGTCCGATTGGATGGCTGAGAAGCCCAGACGAATGGCTGAAAGCCTAGATGAAAACCGCTTAACAAGAGAACCGCATGAGTTGACCCTACGCCGGTAGTACGACTCGGTTGCCAAGGCGAGCTCGACCCCGGCTGCAGGAGCGCGGGGGAGTTTGAGAATTGTAGTAGATGGCGGTGACGGACGCTGTAGCGGGTCCGATTCCGCGATTCGGCTCGACCCCGGCTGTGCGAAGCGCGGGGGAGTTAAGCATGAAAAGATAGCAAGTGTTATGAATTTTACCAGACTTTGATGTGGCGGGCGCTAGTGGTCCGTGACCACCGGGAGTAAGCTCGACCCTGACTATGAGGGGAGGTTGAGCCCTGACAAGGACATTTGCTGATGGAGCTAGTGGTCCGAGACCACCAGAATTGAGCTCGACCTTGGCTATGTCCGAGCCGAAGGGAGGTTGAACCCTGAAAAGGGCAATTGCTGATGGAGTAGGTCCGAGACCTAATTATGTCGGTGGAGACAGCTCGATCCCGGCTATGTCCGAGTCGGGAGAGGACCTGCGGAAGTATTCCCGTTATTCAAGTGTAGGGAAGTAAAGTACGTACCATGGTACTTAGTATTCTTGACCGCTAAATGCGGTAACGCTGGAGATGCGGAGCATTCCATGGCCTGGTTAAGTCTTTGCTCTCTGCATCGGTCTGAGATGCGTAGCGTCGATGTAGGATCGAGCTTGAGCCTGAGCCTGGTGGATCGGGGCATGGTAGGCCTAATGGGCCTGATGGGCCTGAGCCTCTGGTGGGCTTGAGTCCGCTGGGCCTGAGGGGCCGGAGCTCGATAGGCCGGAGTCTGATATGCTGGATCTTGCTGGGCCTGGGAGTGATGGTCCTGAGTGTAATGAACTTGCGACTGATGGGCTTGATGATGATGGGCCTCCGTGGGCCCAAATAGTTGGCGCGCTGGCGGTGGTGGGGCTTCGCCGGAGAAAGAATGAGGTCTCGAGGGGCCAGCTGGTACCTGCGGTTATTGCCTGGAAACTGCCAGGACAGCGGCGGCGACGGCCACGGCTCTGTCAAATCCCTCCTGCATCATTGTGAAAAGGCGAGGCTGAGGGGGTTCGTCCGTCAGCATCTCAAATCCTGGCTCAGTGGTTTCCCACAGACGGCGCCAAATTATGTTCTGGTTGAGAAGTGCTCCAGGACACGTCACCGGACCTTAGCTCGCCGGGGGCTGGAACGGAAGAAGGAGGGGAGGAGAAGAAGAGAGCTGGGAGAACTCTAAGGACCTCCGGACCTGCGAACAGAGAGAACGTCAGTAGGAAGGCCGGGTGTTGCCCCGGCATGACCACTCCGACGCTCAAGTCAGTGGAGAAAACGGAGAGGAAGAAGATGAACAGTAGAAGGAGAACTTGAGCGTGTCAAGAGTATGAGAGTCCGAAGAGAGCCTTTACCTGCCGCAGGAGTGGTCTTTTAAGGAGAAGATGAGCGTGCGCAAACGTCACGTCATCATTAAGGAATGTCTTCTCATGATAAATGAAGTGGCAGGAATAATCGAGTCCATTGTCCCATCGCCAGTAAAGTATTATGTTGTCACCATCTGAAAATGCAGCGGTGCATGCCACAGAGATATAGCATTAAATATGGGGGCGTGGGCTTGTCAGAAAGTCATGATGAGGTGGGCCAGGGCAACGTGGGTGGTCTGATAGATCCCATGTGTCAATGTCTAAGTGTCTCTCCTGTCTGATTTGGCCAGGTTGTCTGTTGAAAGGAAGGATCCGGCAGGGCTTCTACCGAATGGAAAGGATTCGGCATATGCTTAGCCGAATGGGAGGATTCGGCATATGCTTAGCCGAATGGGGGGATTCGACATATGCTTAGCCGAATGGAGGGATTCGGCATATGCTTGGCCGAATGGGAGGATCCGGCGCGTAGCTAGCCGGACGGATGGGTTTGGCGAGGCACCTGCCACATGGAAGGGTTCGGTTGTCGCGTAATCGAACTGAGGCTATGGCCGAATGAGGATTCAACGGGGGCTAGGGCCGAATGAGGGACTCGGCTTAGGGATGGGGCCGAATGGGTATTCGGCTAATGCTACGGCCGAATGGGGATTCGGCGATGGGTTCGGCCGAATGGGGATTCGGCCAAGGCTTATCAGACCAAGGGAGATTTGTACAGGGTTTATCAGGTCTCTGGGCGAGATTCGCCGTCAGACCCGGATCAAACTCGAGTTCGGCCTATATTATATATTACTATATATTATCGATAGTATTACTAAAAAGGAAGTTATGTTGTCTATGCTTTAGGGGTTAGGGCATGCCATTGCACAACTATTGTTGCAAGTGGAACATAGGAATTGTGTTAGATACTTATGTGCAAATTGGGGGGATAAACACAATGAGATTCTATTGAAGAAATTATATTGGAGAACTATGAAAAGTACCAAATTAGTTTTTAAGTTTCAATGGATGAATTGTATATTATATATGAGAAAGCATACAAATAGTTAAGGTCTTTTGGAACCAATAAACATTTTCTATTGTACATAAGCACATACTATAAGTGTGACATGTTGACCATATTTTAAAAGTCTTCAATAGAAAGGTCAAAATGCTAATCCAGATGTTTAAGGATATTAGGGTTTTGTTAATGGAGAGAATACATGCCAAAAGAGATAACGTTGAAATATTGTAAAGTTAAATATCCCAATATAGTAAAGAACTCAAAATATATAAGCTAAACCAAAGATTTTGTGTTAGGCACAATGAAGTTTTTGAATTGGAGAATACTTGTGTTAAGTTGGAATGTAGATCTAGTACATGTAAGCATTAGATGAAGGAAAATCCAAAAGATAATTCTAATGATGTCTACAAGAATAATTTATACTTAAAGGCAAATATATATGTGGTGAATCTCATGCAAAGTAAGAATGCATGATGAGTGAGTAATGACACTCTTATCTTGCCTCCTTTGGTAAAGAATATGATTTGATAACCTTAGAAGAAGAGAGATGAGCATGGAGAACATAAGAATCCTTTTAGATATTGTAGAATGGCTATGGTGCAATTGTTCAATTTGTTTGGCCAAGGTCATAACAAGAAGAGTTAACCTTCAAAGGGTCAACCATCATCTACTTCTATTACCACCCCAAGTCCAACAACCACCTACCACCCCTAAGTCCAACAACCACCTAGAGGAGGCAGCTCGAGTTTATTTGGTTCGTGAGCTCGCGAACAACTAGTGGTGACAAATATATATATATATATATATATATATATTATATGAGGAAGGAGAGTGAACCAAGCTCGAACTGAATTTGTTTATTTAAAACGAGTCTTTTTCGAGCTGTTCGCGAACTATTTAATTTCATTTTTAAGAATTAAAGCTACAATCATACTCTAAGTGATCAAACTCGACCTTGGATTTTGATATTTGAGTAAAGGATTATTTTATGTTAGACTTTGCATATGTATTTTATATGTACTAAATTATGCATAAATTTGATAAGATACAGATGGAGCTTGCAGAGCTTGTGACTCAATGAGGTCGAGTGTGGACTTGGATGCCCAATGAAATTTAGAGAAGGTTATATAAGACAATCAAGAGATTGCAAGATAAGAAACATTAAGGTAGTGTTTTGGAAGTAGATTTGTGGATCTTGACTTATGTGGCCAAGTTGGTTGGCTTAGTGGCTCAATAACCATTAAAGATTAGAGAAGGATAGTATGTGATATTTGAAAGACTGCAAGATGAGAAGCATCAAGGTGCAACATTTACAATATTTGAAAGAAGGCAAACAACGTAGGAGAAGTGTGAAGGATGATGCATGAAGCAGGTCAACGGCTTGGTGCATCTAAGAGAGAAGTAACCTAGTGAGAGATAGCCTAGTAAAGTTAAGTTATATAAGGTAAGCTCTTGTGTCAATTGTGAAAGTTGAGAGACTTGTATCATTAGAAGATAATAGATCTAAACTTAAGAGAAGATTCGATTATTAGGATGGTTATAGTCACGATTTCAATCCATTGCAAGTGGATCCAATTGACTAGTAAACTGAGATGAGAAGTAAACAACTCAAGCTAGATGGCTCACGAGTAGAATATTTTTATTTGATGCCAAGTTGATTGGGTAGTCAACTGATTGAACTCAATCAACTAATGATAAATTTTAGTTGATTGATGACTCAACAAGAAAACTAAAAATAGTCATTGATTTGACTCGCTATAGTGGATCAGTCGATTTATAGTAGAAGCTAATCGACTGAAATCGAGGCCAGCTTGATGTCCAATCTCTTGACCACCAAACCCTCCTTATCTCAATGTCTGATCCTCTTGATCTATCAAGATTACCTAGTATCCAGTCCAATTGACCTATTAGGATTTATCTACCTTGAGAGCTTATCATGGATTTGACTGGGAGCCCCCTATCATTATCCTCATGGTCCGAGCCTTCCCTACGTCCTTCATTTTTTCCTGAGATTCTCCACATGACTCCACATAGACCATGGTTCTAATACCAATTGTTAGAATCATATGAAATCTATATATTTCAACAATAGTATGATATTGTCCACTTTGGGCCTAAGCCCTCGTGGTTTTATTTTTAGACTTTATCCAAAAAATCTCATATCAATGGAGATATCTTCCATTTTATAAACTCATGATCTTCTTCATGTGTTTTCAATGTGAAACTTTGATTGTAATCCTAACAAAAAGGAGGACGAAGAGGAGCATTAAGAGGCTAGTGAAATATAGATTGTCTAATTTTTTAAGTCATTATGTTGTACTCATTAGCTTTATCTTCTTGCTTTCACATATTATGAATCTTTGTAAAAGAAGATTATTGTAAGAGGTTTCTCCACCTTTATAAGGTGCACTAGAAGGAAAAAAGTTAATAGGCTTTCAAGAGTGACTCAAAAGTTAATGTGTCATCATTTAAGTACACTCATAGGATATAAAATAGGAGTAAGTGTTCCAAATCACATTGCATTGAGTATTCGGTTAAAATTGAACCAAACCGAACCGAATTAATCAAAAACTGAATAAATTGATTTTTTTTTCAAACCAACCAAACCGACCAAATTTTTCAATAAAAATCGAACAAACAAAACCGATATTTTATCGGTTAATTCAGTTTTTGACCGAATTAACCAAATTTTTTAAATATTATGAAAAGTTTACTAATTAATTAGGGATTTATAAATTTATTTACTTAAAATTTATAAATTATTTTTCTAATTTGATTATTTCGGTTAATTCGATTTAACCGAATAAGAAATTTTAAAATCAAAATCGAACTGAATTAACTGATTTTTTTAGAAAAAATAACTGAAATTCTAAAATAACCGAACTGAATTTTTTAATTAGATCGGTATGGTCGGTTTATTCGGTTTAACCGAATTTTTGCTCACCTCTAATTGCATTGCCTTATTAGTATGGGTGTGCATTGACTTTTTTTATTTTTCTATTTTTTTCTACTACATAATATTACTTATGTACCTTGCTAAGGTGACAATTAGGTTGTTTGTCAGCTTAGACTTTCAGGCAAATATTGAATGAATGGATTCATCAAATTATTATGTTAATACTAAGTTATTCCCCAGAAGGAATGCATTACATGATCTAACTATAATGTATCGACAATGATTGCTACTTCTCTATAAGAACTTCAGTGTAGTATTAAATATGCAAGAGTTCTCACTGTTAAAATTTTGAAATGTGTATTTTAAATTTATATTTTACTAAACATGCAGCAGAAGCATAATAAATATAGTGGAAGGAGGGAGATAAATAATCCGAGAGAGGACCTATGATCCGATTCCATATTCGGCGGCTCGAAGCAACCCAACGATATGAATCAGATTGAACAGAGACGATAACACCACCATTCGAAGGCCATCACTGTCAAGAAGGGGCAATGCACCTAAAGGCGTGGTTGTTCTAGAAACAATAATCGCCCCGGAACAATAGCCCAAAATTAAAAGAAAGAAACGATACCTTTCAATAGAGAAGCAACAATTGCTTCTTCTCTTGTTCCTTCCTTCCACTACTGGTTGTAGCTTCTTTTGGCTCAGGGAAAGACCGACCTTGGGAGGGTACTAATCTTAGGGAAGATCCTTTGCCGATGATAAGCTTGGAAGGTCTCCTTTGGTCGGTCGTAACACAAAAGGAAGAGGTTGTGTTTTTGTGTTGGGCGGCAACTCAGGGAAAGAAGGAGGAGAAGGGGCTACGATTTTTAAACCTAATTAGGTTTTAATCTTATAAATAACTCTTCATAAGAGTTATATTTATAGATCTCTAATGGATTTAGTTCACTAACTAAAAATCTACATCCAATAACCTAAAGTCCAAACCGTTAGCCTTAAGTTTGGTTCACAACTAAACTGAGTTGGTTCAAAATCAAACCATCTTTAATTATACCAAACCAATTAGGTTTATAATTAAACTAAAGACAGCTTTATCTTTAAAATACATGCACATCCACGCTTCCATTTTGATAAAATATCTTTCATATTTGTTGTTCCGGTTGAGAAGTGCTCCAGGACACGTCACCGGACCTTAGCTCGCCGGGGGCTGGAACGGAAGAAGGAGGGGAGGAGAAGAAGAGAGCTGGGAGAACTTTGAGGACCTCCGGACCTGCGAACAGAGAGAACGTCAGTAGGAAGGCCGGGTGTTGCCCCGGCGCGACCACTCCGATGCTCAAGTCAGTGGAGAAAACGGAGAGGAAGAAGATGAACAGTAAAAGGAGAACTTGAGCGTGTCAAGAGAGTAAGAGAGTCCGGAGAGAGCCTTTACCTGCCGCAGGAGTGGTCTTTTAAGGAGAAGATGAGCGTGCGCAAACGTCACGTCATCATTAAGGAATGTCTTCTCATGATAAATGAAGTGGCAGGAATAATCGAGTCCGTTGTCCCATCGTCGGTAAAGTATTATGTTGTCACCATCTGAAAATGCAGCGGTGCATGCCACAGAGATATAACATTAAATATAGGGGCGTGGGCTTGTCAGAAAGTCATGATGAGGTGGGCCAGGGCAACGTGGGTGGTCTGATAGATCCCATGTGTCAATGTCTAAGTGTCTCTCCTGTCTGATTTGGCCAGGTTGTCTGTTGAAAGGAAGGATCCGGCAGGGCTTCTACCGAATGGAAAGGATTCGGCATATGCTTAGCCGAATGGGAGGATTCGGCATATGCTTAGCCGAATGGGGGGATTCGGCATATGCTTAGCCGAATGGAGGGATTCGGCATATGCTTGGCCGAATGGGAGGATCCGGCGCGTAGCTAGCCGGACGGATGGGTTTGGCGAGGCACCTGCCGCATGGAAGAGTTCGGTTGTCGCGTAACCGAACTGAGGCTATGGCCGAATGAGGATTCAGCGGGGGCTAGGGCCGAATGAGGGACTCGGCTTAGGGATAGGGCCGAATGGGTATTCGGCTAATGCTACGGCCGAATGGGGATTCAGCGATGGGTGTGGCCGAGTGGGGATTCGGCTAAGGCTACGGTCGAATGGGGATTCAGCGATGGGAGTGGCCGAGTGGGGATTCGGCTAAGGCTACGGCTGAATGGGGATTCGGCGATGGGTTCGGCCGAATGGGGATTCGGCCAAGGCTTATCAGACCAAGGGAGATTTGTACAGGGTTCATCAGGTCTCTGGGCGAGATTCAAGTCAGACCCGGATCAGACTCGAGTTCGGCCCTTATGAGCCCATTGGATTATCCCCGGAACATTTGTCCTTCGTCTGGTCCAACCAAACTCAATCTCTCTTGATCTGAAAATCTAATTCTCAAACTCATTTTATGTCTCTTGGAGAAACTCATAATGCATGTGATCTTATAGGTTCCAGATTTATGTTGGTCATCCATAATTAATCATTAATTACAGATCAATCATGAGTGAAACCTAGTAGTATATCATGACCCCCAATCAATCAAAAAATCACAGTTGATTTTAGAACCACTTCTGAACCCTTTAACAACTATAGTTGTTCATGTGTCTGTTCCTTTCACTCATCTTATATCCATCCGTTTAGTTTAGGACATGGTCTATGTGTTGGTGCAAGAAGTACTAGATCTTTCCTAGGGTTTCGATGTTTGACAATATACCTAAGTCTGGTCAATTTGACTAAGGGTTGATCTAAACAGAACTTGATATTTAGATGTGTTGAAGTGAGTGAAGTCTAGTCAGATGACTAACGAGAAGTCCTAGTCGGTTAGACTAGGCAATAGAAGTCTTGATCTGGAAGATCGGGCAAGGGAAGTCCTGGTAAGTAAAGTTAGGCAAGGGAAAGTCCTAGTTGTAGGCTAGGCAAAGGGAAGTCCTGATTTGGAGGATCAGGTGGAAGTCTTGGCAGAGTCAAAGCACTAGGTGAAGTCTGGGATGATCTAAAGGACCGAGTCGCAGCAGAAGTCTGGACTGGTTTGGAGAACTGAGTCGCAGTAGAAGTCTGGGCTGATCTGGAGGATCGAGTCGCAGCAGAAGTCTGGGTTGGTCAGAGAGGACCGAGCCGCAGCACAAATCCTAGGGGCTGAGGACAGAGCCGAGCAAAAGTCCAACAAGTCAGGAGGGCTTGGTTGGCAAAGGTAAATTCTTCAGAGTGGAGTGGATAAGGACGCGTTTCCGGAGTGGAACAGTAGGCGTCAGACTTGAAAAGGGCCCTGAGGACGTGTCGGGTTAAGGGGGAGATTCAGACTTAAAAAATAATAACTAGTTTTAAAAACACATATTTTACAAAATACTTTTGAAAATACCTATTTTTTCAAAAATACCTAATTTGAAAGATATCTTCAAAATCTATTTTGAAAATCAAAATTATATATCTTACAAAAACTGGGTTTTGAAAAATTATTTTAAAATTATTCAAAACTTATTAAATTTTAAAAACACTTATTTTGAAAATTCTTTTGACACATTATTTTCAAAACTCAAGTTTGCAAAATCATTCAAAAACTCACTTGAAAATCAAACTTACTTTGAAAATTCTTTTGAAAAACTATGTTAAACAACTCTTTCAAAATTTAAGTTTGAAAACTGTTTTGAAAATCTAATACAAAATTTATGTTTCCAAACTTAGTTGAAAATCACTCTAAAAACAAGCTTTTACAATCTACTATGGTCTTTCAAGAATTGTCAAGATTTAGGTATGACCATAGACATTACCAATATTGTTGGTGCAAGAGTGAATGGACTTAAATTTAAAATCTTTTTGATGTATGAAAAGGGGGAGAAGGGACCTTAAGTTAATAATATAGAATTCTCCCATAAAATTAAACCCTGACCTATATTAACTTAAGAAATTGTCAAACATCAAAAAGGAGGAGATTGTTGGTGCAAGATGCACTAAGATCTTGCCTAGAGTTTCGATGTTTGACAATACATCTAGGTCTGGTTAGTTTGACCAAGGGTTGATCCAAACAGGACTTGATGTTTGGATGTGTGGAAGTGAGTGAGAAATATCTAGTTGGTTAGACTAGACAATGGAAGTCCTGGTGAGTGAAGCTGGGCAAGGGAAAGTCCTAGTTGTAGGCTAGGCAAAGGGAAGTCCTGATTTGGAGGATCAGGCGGAAGTCTTGGCAGAGTCAACGTGCACCAGGCAAAGACCTGGACTTGGTCAGGAGGACCAAGTTGCGAAAGGCTGGACTTGGTCAGGAGGGGCAAGTTGCAGCGGAGGACTGGACTGATCAGGAGGATCAGTTGCAGTCGGACTCAGTGCAATTCCCTACACTTTCGTGCACCTCTCCAATATAGACAAGTCACGACCAAGCATTAGTGCACCTTCAAAACAACATCCTCAAGATCATTAGAATAAAAGAATTAAACAATAAAGAATAAACAAATGAATACAATGGATCAATGAATAAACAAACAAATGAATGAAAGAATAAACAAACAAGAACACCTATTTACAGTCTAAAATAAACAAACATCATTTGAATCCCCGGCAACGGCGCCAAAATTTTGATGCGGTGTGTTTGTATGGGAATTTATTTTATATACATTTTCCCTTTTATTTATTTGTGTCACTTACACCCATCAAAATTAATTATTTATTTATTTACCAAACCTCTTTATTATCGTCTTAAATAGTATAGAGAGGTCCGGGTCGTCTCTCTCGGACTCAATGACCGGATGTTATTCTAGACCTATGGTACAGGATTTTTATTATTTCATTATTCATTTCTATCTGCACTCCAATTATTCATGTAATACCCGAAATTTTTCCTTCAATAATTTCTGGATATTTATTTATAAATGATGAATTAATTATGATAAGAACGGAATTAGTATAAAATACTAATTTGGGCTTTAAAAATTTATAGGCCTAAAAATGTTGCTTGTAATGGGTCCCATGGAGGTTTTGCTAAAAGGAAAAAGAAAGAAAATGTGGAGGGGCAAGGATTTGAACCTTGGACCCCCTCCAATGTATAGCAAACCTTGGACCATATGTGCAAGTAAATATTTCTTGTTAAAGACATAAGAGGAATTTTACTTAAGGCTTAGGGATCATTAGGGAACATAGAAATCAAATCACGGCAACGTTGGAGTGGGATGACATACTATACTGGGTTTTATTACATAACTAATTAAGGGGATTTTATTACCTAATTAAGAGGATTTTATTACCTGACTAATTAAGGGGATTTGTTACCTTGCGGTGACTCCTCTACCTCTCCTTATAAACCCTGCTCTTCACCGAGAGCAAGAGCTTTGATCGGTGCGAGCCTCCTTCTTCTCTTCTTTCCCTCTCCTCTGCTCTCTGTTGCTTCTCTGTTGCTTCTCTGGCCGAAGACTTCGCTGGTCGAAGGTGTTGGGTAATCTTTAAAAACTTCATAACTCTGTAAGTCTCCCTCACCTGCACTGTAATAGCTTACGGTTTTATGGATTCTGTTCCGATGGATTCTGTTCCGAGGTTTAACTGCATCTTGTATTTGTAGTTGTTTGAAAAGTTTGCTCCTTTCTGTTAAACGAAACTATAATCACATGAGATCTATCACCATGTTACTGTTAAACAAGAACTAAGGAGTCTGATGTGAGGTTTAGGGAAGTTAAAGTGATGAAAGAAGCGAAAGTAACCGTCGAACCACCCTCGGACCGACCCCTGATCGACCAGCTGGTCGATCAGGGCCCTCTCTGGTCGATCGACCGGCTGCGATCGATCAGAGCCTTCTGATCGACCGGCTGGTCGATCAGAGCCTTCTGATCGACCGGCTGGTCGATCAGAGCCTTCTGATCGACCAACTGGTCGATCAGAAGTGGGTAAATCCTGTTTAGGTAAGTTTGTTCTGTAAGTTTCAGCATACTAGGCAGGTTCTACTTACACATACGTAAATCATATACAATGAAAAAAATACTATGCTGCAGGTGAAGGAAAGCCATAGGGTTGTATTACACCTTATGTTAAATGTATATAATGTATATAAGGTGAATGTTCACCATGCTATGAAAGGAACATTCATGTGAAAATGAAAACAAAAGTAAAAGTATAAGTTATTTTACTTTAATGAAAGGCTTGTACCGGAACCTGAAAAGGATCCAAGGGATGGGCTCCTTAAGAACGCCCCTAGGTTGAAGGACATTAGAGAAAACCTAGTATGCAGGTAGGTCGAGACTAGCTATCTCGTACTTACTTGAAGGAATGCGCGCGAGAAATGAATGGGTACAAGCCAGGGGACCCCAACCATGTTGAATATGTTTATCTAATAAATTAGTATGTTTTGTAAAGAAAATAAATGATGATCATGTTGAATGTATAAGTTATGAATGTGAAAGTAAGTAGATGTACATGCTTATAAATGTTACCGTACTCCCATGTTATATGCTAGAAATGATATGATTTTGTGAGTAGGAAAGAGACTTACTAAGCTTTACGCTTATAGAAATCTTCCTTACATTGCAGATCCAGTTAACAGGTACTAAGCAATGGGAGGCAGCAGGACAGGGCTGAGAAGATGTGTGTGGTGGTGACTTGACCAAGCCTCGGCCATGCAAATAAATTTTATATATGCATGTTAAACAATGTAATTTAATTATCATGTTGAGAACTTGAAATCTAGAATTGCCATGCAACCTAGGTTAGTTTTTATTATTCTGTTATCATATATGAACTCTGTTTGAAAAAAAAAGTAGTTATGTTTCCGCTGCAAAGTTTAGTTTTAAATTTCCCATATATGATAGAAGATGAGTAAATGAATGGATAGTAGAACTGTAGCGTCCGTCTAGGGCCCACGTAAGGGGCGGGCGTTACAACAAACAAGTCAGAGCTAGGGTTAGGATTTAGTTAAGGAAATTATGGTTAAGATTAGAACAAAGTTAGGGTTAGAACAGAAGTAAGAATTGGGGTTAAGGTTAAAGATTACTGTATTCACAGGGGGGTTGTTTTGATCAGCAGAAACTCAAAAACAAAATAACAAAGAAGAACAAGAACAGGGGAAAGGGTGGAGTGTCTTCCCTCTCAAAATCGGCCTAGCACAAGGATTAACAGCTGCTTCTAATCGATTTCACACCAAAGGGGAGAAGCGGGTCGCACCAGAATACCCTAACGGCGGAAAATGAATGGAGACGCAGGTTTGGGCTTTCCGTTCCTCTGCCCTCTGCTCAGCTGCAACCAGCAAACCAAAATCAGACAAAAAGAAAAGAGATCCCTTACCTTGCATTCTTCGGTGGAGGAGGATGGTTGATGCCAAGCACGAGCTCTCCCTCGTGTCCGAACCACATCAACGAAGGGGATTTCTTCTCGGAATCGATGGAGGCGAAGCGCCACGGAGATCACCGGAGGACCCTCACGGCTGCTCACTGTGCTGATCGGACGTCGTGCACTGGTGCTGGAGGACCCTCACAGCCCCATTCTGCGATGATGGGGACTGAGAAGCTACCCACCTTCGAACCACGTCGGGGCGCTCCTTCGGATCTTCGGCGTTAGTCGATTGAAGCTGTCGCCGCCCTTGTAATGTGCTAATCGGAGAAGAGAAGGTGGCGTCGCGACGGCCAGAGCTCGGAGATGGCGTCGCGACGAGAAGAGGAGAATAAACCTAATAATCACGAGCTCCCGTAACCCTGTGAACCGGCTTCTCTCTTTTAACGTTTCTGAACCGGCGCTTTAGCTTGAACCGGGTGAAATTGAACCGCTGCAATTTGTTTGAACCGGGAAATGTGATTGGACTGGGCCGGAATTTGGGCTGTGGGATTGAGATTGTTGGCTGGACTAGGCTAGATTGAATTGAATTGTAGCTGATTAATACCCAAATTGAATCCTAATCTGATTTGAATCGCTGGTTGAGTCAAATTGAGTCTGATTTGAGCCCAACTCGAACCAGGATTGATCTTTCTTCCAATTGAATTTCCTGCAAAAATATATTACAACCAATTAATATCTATAAAATCCCATAAATTAATTAAAATCACAATAAACACCACAATTCATCCAAAATAAAGAAATAGCCAAATAAACTCTAATTATGTCATGAAATATGATCAAATCGGTCCAAAATAATCCTAATCTATCCGGTCAAATAGCTAGTCATCACTTAACCAGGCTATCTAGAGTCATCTCAAATCGACAATAGTAACACTAGAACACCATTGATTTATTCCGAGGAAACCTACCGTGGTATAATTGGATATTTTGATTAGAATCCCTGCAATTGTGCATTTATTGAGGAATGGTAGAGGATTCATAGTCAATACATCATTATCTCGAGGAATCTGAAGTCCTAGGATCGCTTTCCCAAACACTGTCACAGTCGAATTCTCTCCGATTAAGGATTAGGAGCACTACAATACTCTTTCTCCCCCACATCAATCCAATTCACACGAACTCTCCATTCTTATTGTGCTAGTTTAGTAATTAATTCCATGGTCCCTGTGGATTCGATCTTTTATTACTTGACGACATTCTGTATACTTACGGAAAGCCTATCAAGTTTTTTGGCACCGTTGCCAGGGAACTACTTCTAGGCCATGTTTTGATGATTTTGAGTATCGTGCTTACCATTGCTTTTGTTGGATAATATTAGATCGATATGCTTGAGATATTTACACTACTTTGTATCATTTATCTGAATCTAAACGCAGATTTTTACTTGAGGACAAGTAAAGGTTTAAGTCTGAGGGTGTGATGTGCGTAGGGATTATATACGATTCTTGTACTTTATTCGCACATCTTTCTGTACTTCATACTATTTTCTGCGTTCATTACATCGTTTATCTGTGCATTAGGCATTATTTTCTCTATTTTCTAGTTCAGAGGACTGCTCATGTGTTTGTGTGTTTACAAGACGGAAACGGAGTAAAATAGGCGAGACGGAGTATCAATTGAAGACAAGGCAAGACAAGGTCGTGCCTCAAGAGCACGATCGTGTCTAGTACCTCCCCAGGGTTGCGCTCAGTGTACACGGCCGTGCTTGCCAACAGAAGATCAACTTCAGAGACCGTGCCCCTCAAACAGAAGCCTAACTCCTCCTGGCCATGCCCCACAGGCACGGCTGTGCCCTCCTCCAGCAGCAGCCAGGACATGGTCGTGTCTCCTAGACACGACTGTATCACCTCTTCAGTGACATGCCAAGACATGACTATGCCTCCTAGGCACGACCGTGTCTCATCAATAGAGACTCGACAGCCCCTGGCCATGCCTAACAGGCACGGCCGTGCCACTTGCTCAGAACCCTAACTGGGTGTTGTCGTGCCTCTCAGGCACGGCCGTGCCTATCCAACAGAGAAGCGGCCACACATGGCTGTGTCTCCTAGACACGGCCGTGTGACGGGGGTGTACCTAGCCATATAAATAGTGCTCTTATGAGCCCTAAGAAAGGGGGAGACTTTGGAGAGACCAAGGAGTGTTCTAGAGCCACCAACGCCTCATTTTGGAGCAAGATTTGACGATCCGTTCATCCGTCCGGACACTCCATCACCTCCATTCATCATCTTCACAGAGATTGCAAGCCGGAAAAGAAGGCATTCATCGATAAGTTCTTTTCCTTGTTTTCTTCTTGGTTTCGAGGGATAAAATGTATTATTTATAATCTTCTTCATATTGTAACCTCTCCGCTATGTAGTAGTCCTCTAGATTCTTGGATGTAGGAAGAATCGAGATTAATGGTTAATGGTACTTGAGGATTTGTAAATTGCTATGTTCTATGATATGAATATATAATTTGCTTCATGAATTTCTGCTCTGTGCTTATTTGATGATATGATTGTGAATGAGTATTGAATTTTTGAGGATAAGGATGATTTATGGTTTGAGGATTCTTATGATCGTATACCCGGGGCGCATCGTGACAGGAGGAATGCCTTTAACCGGACCTTCTGAGGAATTTCTTAGGCTATGATGAATCGTTATGAGGGATAACTAATGATTACTTATTGTTGGGGAGAGGTCTTTAAATGGATACCCAGTGACAGAGGGTAGGACATCTATTGGTGCAAGATGCACTAGGATCTTGCCTAGAGTTTTGATGTTTGACAATACACCTAAGTCGGTCAGTCTGACCAAGGGTTGATCCAAACAGGACTTGATGTTTGGATGTGTGGAAGTGAGTGAGAAGACCTAGTCGGTTAGACTAGGCAGTGGAAGTCCTGATCTGGACGATCGGGCAAGGGAAGTCCTGGTGAGAGAAGCTGGGCAAGGGAAAGTCCTAGTTGTAGGCTAGGCAAAGGGAAGTCCTGATTTAGAGGATCAGGTGGAAGTCTTGGCAGAGTCAAGTGCACCTGGTGAAGTCTGAACTGGTCTAGGTGACCGAGTCGTAGCAGAAGTCTGGGCTGGTCTAGGTGACCGAGTCACAGCAGAAGTCTGGGCTGGTCTAGGTGACCGAGTCGCAGCAGAAGTCTGGGTTGGTTAGAGAGAATCGAACCGCAGCAAAAATCCTGGGGGGCGAGGACAGAGCCGAGCACAAGTCCAACAAGTCTGGAGAACTTGGTTGGCATGAATTCTCCAGAATGGAGTGGGTTAGAATAACCCAAGATTTCGGTAGAAATCTTAAGTTAGATCCACTAGGTAAGACTTTAGGTTGTTTTGTTTCCTTGTTTGTATGCTTGTCTTGCAGGAACCAGGAGCTAGAAGCAAGAGGGAAAAGCAGAGGTGAATCAAGCAAAGTCAACTCAAAGTCAAGCTCAAAGTCAACTCTGGTCAAACCTGAGTTAAGTCGACTCAATTGGAGATTTGAGTCGACTCGGCACTGGAGTCGACTCAGATAAGGTTGTGAGTCAACTCAGGCTGACGCAGAGTCAAGACTTATCGTAATTGATGCTATATCAACAGGAGTCGACTCAGAAGGCAACTTGAGTCGACTCAAACAGGATAATGGCCGGAAGCGATAAAAGTTAATCTACCATGTCAGCTGGAGTCGACCCAGATGGGCATCTGAGTCGACTCAGGACCAGTATATAAGGAGGCTTCGACCAGCAGCTGGGACAACAATTGATACGACCTCCTTTCCAACAAGTGGTGCTTCTGAACGTGAACGGAGCCAAGTTCTCGCAACCGGGGAAGGTCCAGGAGGAGTGCGCGACGCTCAAGACTTCCAGATCGGCTACCGAGAGTTTGTTTTATTTTTACTGTCCTAATTTCAATTTATCTTATTGTAATTGTTATTGGACTGTAAGACAGATTTCTCCACCTCCGAACGACGTTCGGAAAGGAGACCACTAGTGGACGGGTGCCTCCCGTACATAGGCCTTGGACGTACTAACCCTGGGGGGTTAGGAACCAAGTAAATCCCGTGTGTCCCCTTTATTGTTTTCTAATATTCCGCTGTGAATTTTTATAGTTAACGAACGAATTTGAAAAAGCTACACGCGCTATTCACCCCCCCTCTAGCGCGTACATCGATCCTACAATTAGACCCAAAGTGGATAATATCATACCATTGTGGAGATATGTTGACTTTCATCGCACTAACAATTGGTATCAGAGTCATGGTCTATGTGGAGCCATGTGGGGACCTTCAGAAAAAATGAAGGAGGTAGGGGAGGCCCTGACAATATGTATAATGATAGGGGGCTCCCAGTAAAATCCATGATAAGCTCTCGAGGTAGGTAAGTCCTAATAGATCAGTTGGACCGGATACTAGGCAGTCTTGACGGATCAAGAGGATCAGACATCGAGGCAAGGAGGCTTGGTGGGTCAAGAGATTGGACATCAAGCTGATCTCAATTGGTATATGGTAGTCATTCGTTTGAGGTGAGAATTGTTGGGATTACAATCAAAGTCCTATACTAGAAATACATAAAGAAGATCATGAGTTTATAAGAGCTAAAAAATAAAATCATGGGCCCAAAGTGGGTGTTATCATACCATTATGGAAATATGTTGATTCCATCAGTTTTAACACCTTGTTCCTATAAGAGCTAAGTTTAAGATATATTTCATTACTGAGCCTATTGATAGAGGAGGAGAGCACAAGCTCCTTAGACGATGCGCTTCAGAGTGAAAATAGTAGGGATCAAGCTTATGACCTAAAATAAGTGTTTCTTAGGAGGCAACCCAAGTTTCATTTGCATTTTTCATTCAAGTTTTTCTTTTGTTTCTTGTTTAATGTTTTAATTTTTCTTGGTATCATGAATAGGAAGATCCACTACTTGCCTATGGTAGCCACCATGGGCATGGGGAGAATACAAGAAGATCCATGATTTTACTATGGTAATTGCCACTATTGTGGGCCTTTGTGCAAACAAGAAAAGCCGCAACCATAGAATAAACCATGATCTGTGGTGAGCACCACGCTTGTGGTTCACAAGGAGGCATCTCGGATTCAAAAAATTAGGGATTAGAATCCACCACTAACTGTCCATGGTGAGCACCATGCTCATGGTGTCTCGAGCACCGATGGGAGACAATCGATACAACGAACTATGGTCTGCCTGTGGCATGTTCCACTAGTGTGGTGTATGTCCGTGGAGGTTTAAAAAATCATTGAAACCCTTATTGTGCTCCACGATTGTTGACTCCTCTCTTCTTCTTCAATTTCCTCCTTTCTTCAACTTTTCCCACAGCAACCCTAGTTTCTTCCTTCTTACAACCTCAAGAACCCAAAACCTTCTCTTCCCTTCTCTTCTTTTCCTCAAAGCTTCAAACCCTAAACTCCTTTCTCCCTTTTCTTCAAGATTTTCTTCCTTTTTGATGTGCAATGGCATCAAAATGACAACGAGGGGAAGGCTCAAGATCTTTAGAGCATTGCATTGTGGAGGAGCAACACCAAATGATGGAGGAAATTGTTAGGACCTATGCGAGCTAGAGGGGGAGGGGTGAATAGCTTTAATTGCTTTAGTATGCTCATCTACAATTTGTTAGTACACACTGAAAACAAAATAAAAGAAAACACATGAAGATAAACTGATTTTACTTGGTTCACCGCCTCCCAAGACGACTATGTCTAAGGTCTAGTCCTAGTGGACTCTCACCACTAACCTTCTCTGATATCTTTTGGAGACGGAGAAGCATCAGTACTTGTTGTACAAAGCAACACACAAACAAAAACAAAGATAGAAATAACAACAATGTAAATACAACTCGTTACAAGAATGAATCTTTACTTTGGATGATTTATTGTCGCTTTGGATTGCCTCTTGATGGTAGAAAATGCAACAACATTTCATCTCCAAACCCTCAAGAACTGGAATTGAGAATCCTCCTCAAAATCCACTTTATGAGGCTACTATTTAGGCTGATTTTCACCTAGCAATCGATTGCTAGACTTCATGAATCAATTGTGATCAAATCTGACCTTTTAAATTTGTAGAACAACTCTTTTTTACCTTAACAGTCGATTGCTCAACATCACCAATCGATTCCCAACCATCAATCGAACTAAGTAATCGATTTAGGAAGCTTCTATTCACTGGTACGGTGCCATCAATCTATTGCTACTATAGCAGAAAACCCTAAACTCAATTATGGTAGCAAATCCTAAAGTTACTGTAACAATTCTAATTATTATAGTAAATTCTAAATTTCAAGGTTTATGGTTTGTTGCAAACCCTGACTATTGTAACAACCCTAATTACTATAGCAGAACCTCTAATTACTATAGCAAAACCTAAAAATACATCAAATATCAATTTTGAGATTTAGAGTCCATCGATAGATCGATTTACCCAAGCAATCGACTAATACTTATGTTTCAGCCTTACCAAGAATAAATTCTCATCTTGCTTAGTATCCGGTTGACCTCAGCCTATTAGGATTTCCTTTGCTAAACATCCGATCAACCTTGACCTGTCGAGACTTCCCATTGTCTAGCATCCGATCAATCTTGATTTATCGAGGCTTCATCATTGCCAGCATCTGGTCAATTTTGACTTGCTGAGACTTTTTTTCTTATGCCAACTCCTTATTGGATTTTTGATCACTAAGTATCCGATTAACTGTGATCCACTTGGACTTTTTTCTTGCCAACTCCCCACTGGTTTTTAGATCATTGTGTTTAATCACTCGTGACCCATCTGGACTTTTATTTGTTTCATGCCAATACCACATTGGACTTCCGACATCATTAAGTATGCCATCAACCTTGATCTACTTGATGTCTCACTTTACCATCTTAATCAAACACCATATTGATCACACTCTACCATATTGGTCAAACATCGAAACTCTCCAACTCGAGTCAACTTGAGCTTGGTCAACCTTGACTCAAGGTCGATTGTACCAATAATTTCTCCCTTTTTAATATTTGACAATATGTTTAAGTTAGGGTTAAACTCATTAGGCACAATCTTACTTCATTCCTCTCTTCATGCCAAAGCATGAATAAGTGTTTCCTAACTTAAACCATACATTCTCCCCCTTTGACATACATCAAAAATTATTTCTCAAGATCCATTCATCTTATCCAAGCCAATCTTTACAAATGAAGGTTACCTACCTTCCATTTCATCGAATGCTCAACCAAGAGCATACAATCTTTTAATCATCTCCCCCTTTCATATCCAATTCATGTCTTTAAGGTGGACCTCCCCCTCAAAGCACACTCCAACTTCAATCAGTGCATCAACAATGAGTTGGAGTTTTTAAACCTTTAGAAAGTTCCAAAATCTAACTCATGATATTAAAGATTCAATCTTGAAATTGAAACTCCTCCTCAAATCCATATTATTCTCTTTTTAACATCTATTTCTCATTTTCACCAAGGAAATCACTTATGAATGTTTCTTCAAGCATATTAGTGTGTTAGGGATAGTTAAAATACTTAGGAGTGACTTAAATGACTTAAACATCCTATTTTATCTAAAAATATAGATACCAACCAATTGATGACTAACAACAATCGACTGCTAGGTCAAAAACTACAATTTTAATTTTCAGGCTGAATTTTAAAAATACATAAATAATTTTATGATTTTTAAAAAATTATGAAATTTTATATAGACACTACTTATATCAAATACTATCAAGAAAAAATAATTTTCTATGAAAATATCTTATTTTCAAAGAATGGTTAAAACTTAGAAACTATTAAAAATTTTAATATTTCACTCTAACTTTGTATCAACCTAATCAATGGTGATAACCTATCAACAAATAGACTTCATTAAGATTTTCTAAAATGATTTTGAAATGGTTTTCAAAATTAATTTCTAACCATAATCTATAGCCTATATGCACATCATTTGCACATTAGCTTTCCCCATGATTGGTTAACACAAAATTCATTTGGTTTGATGAAACTAAAGCTTATTTTGATGCACTAAATCAACATCTTAAAATTACTTCATCATCCTAACATCTAATTTATGTTTAAGGTGTCTCAATACATAGTTAATTCTATGATCTTGTGAGATGTAAAGTAGGTTTTCCCTAAACCAAGGGATTATGCATCTCTATCTAGGCATGACAATCCTACCTAGGATGCCAGCCAATGTCATTTTTATTCTTAATTACAAAGAATTGAACTAATGGATGTATATGAGTATGGCATACATCAAATGCCTAACTTCAAGAAGAAATCTATCATAATTTAAATGATGCATGTATGACATGACTTGTATCATTTTTTATGACAATGTGAATGTATGATATGATATCAAGGCATGTGATAGGGCACACAAGCATGGTAGTTGTAACACAAAGTAAATACATAGATTTTCCATTTATGTTTCATTAACTAATCACTATGCCAAATATATAATTTGATGTAAATGCCCTATCTCTCTCGAGGGTGTCAAAACCCCAAACATGGCACACTTTTAAATTCTATCATATTTTGCCAAATTTAATCAACTTAAGAATTCAATTTTTATTGACAAACTATAGAAATTTTCAAAGATGAAATTTAAAATTTTATTTTTAAGATATTATGATACCTTAAAAATACCCTAAAATGTCAACTTCACCATGGTTGGGTTAACTACCTTTCCAATTAGGGTTGGCACACCCTATACCCATCTAGTATGAAGAGGTCACACTCTTAAAAATTCAATATCTATTGGAGCTCCTTGGGTGTATTAGGTATTCACTAGAGATGACCTCTCTAGATACTTTCCTAATAACTTTTCTAGGCTTCGTAGAAGTCTTAATCATTGTAGTTTCATCAAGGTCAATGCTAAGGATATATAGCATCCCTCGTAACCTTGACTTCACTCTTAGATTTAGGATTAACTCCCTAAGTATATGGAACTCTATGATATGATTGCACATTCCCCTTGAACTTTGGTTTGTATCCCAAAAATTTTTTATCCTTGGATGATTTTTGCCTATCTAAACCTAAATCTTGTTTCTTGACCCTTTAAATATATTTTCCATCTTTCTAAGGGGTCTTCTCTAAATGATTTAGTCTTAATCTCAAGACTTGCTTTTCAACCTTTAAATCATAAATCTTTGATTTTTTTTTTTTATTTCTTCCTTGATCATTTTTCTTCCTAGGCATATATTTGAATTTCTTTGTGTTATTACCTAGATTATTTTCTACCTTGTTATCCTTAGGTAAGGTTGTTCTAGCATGATATGATTTATAACTATCCTTAGAATTATCATGCTTCTTATCTTCATAATAATAAGTTCTAAATTCATAAAATTTAGGTCTAGCATACTTTTTTATCATGATATGAAGGAATTTCATTACGAAATAATACCTTAGAATTTGCTTTAGGAGCTCATCCTAAATTTGAGCTTCCTCCTTTATCCTTAATCAGTTTTCTTCCTCTTGGACATTGGTTCCGATAATGTTCATGTTAGTTGCATGTGAAGCACACAATATGCTCTTTGCCCTTGTGTATCACAAATTCGACCTCCTTTGACTTTTTTTTCTCTTGGGTGCCATGGTAGGTGCCTTCTTCTTGGTCAATCTTGGATACTTGCTCTTATATTATCATTTTTCTCTACACTCAAAACAAATAATGTGATCTTTATTTTTATGAATTGAGTTTGCTTCACCTTCATGAATTTGGCTTACAATGCTTGTTGAGGTGGCACGATCTTCCTCTTCCTTGGCTCCGGATGTAGAGAATTATTCTCGTTCCAGTATCAATAGCCTCTCACCCTCAATTCTTGAGGTGGATGCTTCTTCAATATTCTCTTCGGATGTTGATCACCTCGTAACCTCTGAACCCTCTTATTCTTGAGACAATGAGCCTTCCTCTTTAGATTTATATTCATTTTGTGCCGGTGTGGATGGATCTCCATGAAACTTGACCAACTTGGTCCATAGCTCACACACATCTTTATATTTACATAATTTACACAAGATAGTGTTAGACACCAAATTAACCAAAATTTTGATTTCCTTGTCATTTTCTCATATTTTTAGATTTTCTCCTCTATCCATTTCTTCTTCTTGAGGAGTTTCCCTTTACTATCCTTTGGGGTTTCAAATCCCTCCATTAGGATGAACCAATTCTTAATGTCCATTATCAAGAAATTTTCCATCCTCACCTTCAATTGATGGAAACCTCCCAATCCGAAAGGTGGAGGTGCTTGGATGTCGTATCCAAATCCATCTCGAGGATCCATTCCAACCTCCATCTCCTTGAATGATTAATCCCAAGACTTGTTGATATTTGAGAACTCAAAATTTTAGCTTCTTCTTCTTCCTCTAGCTCTTGCTTCTTCCAACAGTTAGTCCAATGAAGAGCGACCTCGCTCTGATACCACTTGTTATGACCCGTGCGAGCTAGGAGTGAATAACTTTGATTGCTTTCGTGTGCTTGTCTACAATTTATTAGTACACAACAAAAATAAAATAATACAAAATAAAAGAAAATACACAAAATAAACTGATTTTACCTAGTTCACCGCCTCTCAAGGTGACTACATCCAAGGCCTAGTCCTAACAAAATATCACCACTAATCTTCTCCTTCTCGGATATCTTTTGGAGGTGTAGAAGCCTCTTACATCACCTATTGTATACAAAGCAACACACAAACAAAAACAAAGATAGAAATAAGAACAATGTAAATACAATTCATTACAAGAATGAATCTTCGCTTTAGATACTTTGTTGTCGCTTTGGATTGGCTCTTGATGGTAGGAAATGCAGCAACATTTCATCTCCAAACCCTCAAGAATTGGCATTGAAAGTCCTCCTCAAAATCCACTTTATAAGACTACTATTTGAGCTGATTTCCCCCTAGAAATTGATTGTTAGACTTTATCAATCGATTGCCATCGAATCTGATCATTTAAACCTGCAAAACAACTCTTTTTTACATTAACAGTCGATTGCTCAACATCGCCAATCCATTGACAACCATACATCAAATAAGCAATCGATTCAAGAAGCTTCTATTTGCTGCTACAGTGTCATCGATTGATTGTTACTATAATAGAAAAATTCTAAACTCAATTACTATAGCAAACCCTAAAGTTATTGTAGAAACTCTAATTACTGCAACAAATCCTAAATTTCAGGGTTTAGGATTTGTTATGAACATAGTTGTAGCAATCCTATAGCTGCCCTAATTATTGTAGCAAACTCTAAAAACACCTTAAATCTCAATTTCAAGCTTAGGGTTCATCGATCGATTGATTTATCTAATCAATCGACTAGTACTTATGTTTCAACCACACCAAGGATGAATTCTTATCTTGTTTGGTATCCAGTTGATGTCATCCTACGAGTACTTCTTTTGCTCAACATCCAGCCAACGTTGACTTGCCGAGACTTTTCGCTATCTAGCATTTGATCAATCTTGATATGTTAGGACTATATCATTGCCTAGTATCCGGTTAACCTTGATCTGCTGAGACTTCTCTTCTTATGCCAACTCCATGTTGGATTTTTAATCATCAAGTGTCCGATCAACTGTGACCTATATTTCGATCCAATGGATGCAACTTGATCTAATCCCACGGATACAAGTTGATCTCATCCATTAACTCATCCTACGGTCGAGAACCAATCTCATCCAACGGTCGAGATTCAATCTCATCCGACGGCTGAGAACTAATCTCTTCCGATTGATTGCATCCTTTTGAAGATGACTTTAGGCTACAGCGGGGACCTCGAGGAGGTATTAGATCTGGCCTTCTGATGGGTTTCGGATCCCGTATTCAACCCCGAATACACACCTACATCCATCAATAACGATCCATTCCACTAGAGGATCATTATTGCACTACCAATCTAATCCCCAAATTACATTTTGGGTTCTGTTTAAGATATCGTATGTCCGTCAATTATCTGAGTTCACTGACAACTCAATAATCGACATCTAGGACCTTGAATAGTACCACTCAACCTCATTGTCAGTCGGACCAAGTCCACTTGCAAGATTTTGACTTGACAATCCTTATGAGCCATCCAAGGGGACATCATCACCCCTACTGGGACACGGATTCCTTCTGTAATTAATGGCACACCGTATAGATAATAACATCACCCAACCTACCGGGAATAATTGATCTGACGCAAAGATCTCACCCTTTGGTAAATCAAAGCAATAATTACTACCTATAGATGCCCATTTATTACATCGGGATTCAGAGTGCATAATCTATAATAACAGAGGTCTTGTTCAATTTGTGAGTCAGAGTAAATTGAACAACCTCAATGGTCCTACTCAATACACACAAAGTGTACTAGTGTAATTCTACAGTCAAGACAGACAGTAACCGAATTACACTACAACCGTTCCCGATGGGTTGTCCAACGCCATCTTGGTTGTGAGCCTTAGTTTATAATTCACAGGGGACTGATAATCATGGTCTTCTGTGTCTCACAGACACCAAGTTATCTACAGTGTGAACTAAGGGGACTTTATTGCAAAATTACACTATTGCAATCATTTGACCAAACCATGATTTCTTATTTCATAAATGTTTATACAAAAGACCTAGTCTTTTCAGTATACTTCCTAACATTCTAATTATACAAATTTCTTAATTAGTTAGGAGATTTCGTATTAGGAAAATTATTTCCTAATTAATTAGATTTTTTAATTAAAATTTTTATTTCCTAAAATAAAATATTATGATTTAATTTAGATTTTTAATTATAGAATTTTCTAATTTATTAAGAAATTCAAATAAAAAAATTTATTTCTTAATTAGGTGGGATGTCATGGTCTGGAGGACTAGGCAGGAAGACTTGGCAGATCAAGTGCACCAGGTGAAAGTCTAGGCAGGTCAAGTGGACCAGGTGTCTAGTAGTAGAAGTCTAGGCAGGTCAGGTAAAACATATGTCTAGCAGTGAAAGTCTAGGCAGGTTAAATGGACCAGATGTCTAGCAGGAAATCATGGGGGTCGAGGATCGAGGTTAAGCAGAAGTCCAATAAGTCTGGAAGATTTGGTTGGCAAACAGGTAAATTCTCCCGAGTAGAGTGGGTGAGAGCATGTTCCCAGTAAGGGAACAATAGACATTGGTCTGACCCAGGATTTCATTAGAAATTTAAAGTCAAGACTAAAATAGTTGTTAAACTGTTTATCTTTCTTATTAGTTTTTGATTTTGTGCTAACTTGTAATGCAGGAAAAGAGGAGCTGGAACTTTGTGTTTCGGTCGCCCTTATCTTGATCCAGGCGATCGAACTCCAAGCGCTCGGATAGGGTTCTAGGCAACCGGACATCAATGGAGCAGGGCCAGCGAAGCAATGAGGTGGAAGAGTCCCAGTGGTCAGGACACCTCAGCTTCCAGGCGCCCGGATCGATTCCAAGCGCCCCGAATCTAGATAAGGTGTTGTAGAGTTAAGGTTCATCCGGAACCTCCACGTTAGCATAGAGGGACCGGGAAAGGGATACAAGCATCTGGATATGCCGAGTCAGCAACGCCGATGGTGTATCGGTGGACAACGTGGAGGCACTTGGAAAGACTTCTAGATGCCTGGAAAGCCTAATAAAAGAGCCTCGAGGGAAACCCCTTGGAAGCTTGTAATGTAATCAAGTTTGTAATGTAATCAAGATTACATTACTGTTTGGTTGAAGGAATGCATGTAATCTTTGATTACAAGAATGATTACATTACAGTGTTTGGTGTACATTATTTTCAGTAAGGAATCTAATTTTTATTATTATAAAATACCAATAATACCCTCCTAATTTTTAAAATAAAATAAAAATAAATGTAATAATAAAGATTATTTTTATTATCTTTAAAATAAATTATTTTATTAATAATTAATAATTAATTAAATTATTAATTTTTATTATTAATAAAATTAATAATTTTTATTAATAAAATTAATAATTATTTAATAATTTTATTAATTATAAAAAATAAAAATTATTAAAATATTTATTAATTACTAATTAAAATTAATTAATAATTTTTAATAATTAATAATTTATTATTAACTATTAATTTTTAAAATTAATTATTAATAATTAATTAATTATTTTTATTTTTAAAATAATTAATTAGTTTAAATAATAATTAATTAAAATTATAAAATAAAAATTATTAAAATAATTAATAAATATTTTATTAATTAATAATAATAATAAATAATTTTTATTTAAATTATTAATAATAATTATTAATAATTTTATTATTTTAATTATTTTATTAATTATAATTATTAATACTTATTTTAATAATTAATAATTATTATTTTATTATTAATAATTATTATTAATAATTTTATTATTTTATTAATTATAATTATTAATACTTATTTTAATAATTAATAATTATTATTTTATTAATACTTTTATTAATTATTTTAATTAATTTTATTAATAATTAATTATTAATTAAAATTATAAAATAAAAATTATTAAAATAATTAATAAATATTTTATTAATTAATAATAATAATAAATAATTTTTATTTAAATTATTAATAATTATTATTAATAATTTTATTATTTTAATTATTTTATTAATTATAATTATTAATACTTATTTTAATAATTAATAATTATTATTTTATTAATACTTTTATTAATTATTTTAATTAAGTTTATTAATAATTAATAATTAATTATAATTAATAAATTATTGATTTTATAAAATTATTAATTTTATTAATAAAGTGGAAGGGTATATTTGGTACGATAAAAATAGAATCTGTAATGTAATCGGATTACATACTATTTCCTTTGTAATCCAGATTACATATCTTGGCTCCTCTTTTGTAATCCAATTACATTACATTACATCTCTAAAATGTTACCAAACAAAGTAAATCATCTTGTAATGTAATCCTGATTACATTACAAGCCTGATTACCCCTTACCAAACATGCCCTTCATCTACTAGGAAGGTTAGAACAGAGTCGGTCCGTTCATCAGCATCCTTCAACAGTCTTGCGATAAGGATTGAAGCCGATGCTTACACAACACAAACACTACAATGTGGACAAGCTCATAGAACTTCATGAAGAACATTAGACACAAATGTTAGCAGCAAGCACTATCCCCTCATCAACAAACTGTATAACATCAAGATGATGGAAGGAGAATCAGCAAGTGGATTGCACGTGCGCATCCAAGATTTGCTGAATAGGCTACATGCAATTGGACAACCCATTGAAAATCAGGATGTGATCAGGCATGCACTGAAAGCGTTTCCTAGGAACACTTTGTGGACATCTATGGTTGATGCTTACAAGGTCTCCAGGGACCTTTCAAAAATTAAACTTGATGAGCTATTTTCTGAATTCGAATTATATGAGTAAACTAACGCTATTATGGAAGAGAAAGGTATAGCTCTTATTGCAGGAACAACCAAGGAGAAAATGTTTAGAAAATAAGCTAAAGGTGAATCCGATGAATCGTCAGAATCGGAAAGCAATGATGAAGTCACAACCGAACTAGTAAATCTAGTTTGAAAGATGCTAAGGAAGAAGCACGGACTAAAAAGATCAAAAGTGAAGAAGGTGGTACAAAAAGCCAACTCCAACAAACCAGCTACAAACAAGACAGAGCTTACTTGCTACGGATAAAAGAAAAAGGGCACTTCAGGTCTGAATTCCCTAACCAGACGAAGGAGCGCAAATCCAGAAAAAAGGCACTGAAAATAACTTGGGATGAGTCATCATCAAAGGACTCAGAAGAAGAAGCCAACACACTTCCATCTCGAGACGAACTAATTGGAATAGACAGCGAGTCAAATAGTGATTCAAGCTCAAATCACGGATCTGCATCTGTTTTAGAAGGACCCACAACCACTGTAAGCATAAAAAACTTATATTCAATTATTTATAACTTATCGAAAAGACTAGCTAAGTCTAATGCTCATGTTGAATCATTCCAAGAGGAGATAGCACTCCTTAAGGAGAAAATCAACTCCAGATCGCTAATTGAAATTGATCAAGTTGGAAACTCAACTTAAGTCAAACTTGAAGAAGAGAATTCTAGGTTGAAACTTCAGATTGATGATCTGAAAAGATCATTGAAAAAATTCACCTCAGCCTCCAAGTATTTTGACATGATTCTTGGAACTCAAAGCGGCTGGATACAACAGATCTGGGCTTGGACACAAAGTTAAGCACAAATCATGCATGTCATTATTAAACCAACCCAAGAAACCAAGAGTCCAAGCATGGGTTCTTAAGTCTAACCTGACCAATCCAATTGGACTGAACAATACTAAGTCCCTAAGGATCAAATACATTATTTGATTAGACCCAATAGGGGTCATGATCCAGATCTAAAACCTTGCATGTTAGATAAATTTAATTATTTTATTTTTTAAATTAATTATTTATCTATTTTAGAATAACCTAAGCTAGGTAAGGACTTAAATTTGATTAACATTTGTCCAACATAGTATCAAGGTGGGGCGAGATGATAGTACATTAGGGAAACTTAGTCTGGGTAGTCAAGTAGGGTAAGGAGTACCTTACTTGAATTGCTTAGCTAAGTCGATCTAACCAAAGCTACCTTGTCGTACATCCTAAACTAGTTAGACTAAAGTTTATCCCTAGATTAGCTAAATATGTAATTTCTTGAACCAATTTTATCTTACAAAGTGGTCGTTGTTACGATAAACAAAAAGACCCCTGTGCCTCGCCACCACCTAAAAGCTGATTCTTGAAATATATGTTTAGTAAGTCAAAAGGTTAAACTTGAATCTAACCCAAGGTTAATCAAATACTAGATAACAATAACTCAATCCATTAATCAAGATAAAATTGAAAAATAATCTCACATAACTTATAGGATTAACTGTGTGATCATCTAGAAATGGATGAGATGAATTAATACTTAAATATTATTAATCTTTAATTAATCCTTAATTTTTAATCTTTAATTAATCCTTAACTTAATTAAACTTTAATTAACTAAGATTTTAAAATTTTAATTAACCAATCCTTAAACTTTAAGTAACTAAGTTTTAAAATTTTAATTAACTAATTCTTAAACTTTAATTAACTAAGTTTTAAAATTTTAATTAATTTATTCTTAAATTTTTCTTAAAACTTTTTTACCAAAATTGTTAATAAATTAACCAACTCCAAAATTTTTAATAAATTAATAATAAATTAACTAACTCCAAAATTTTAATAAATTAATCAATTCTAAAATTTTAATAAATTAACTCACTCTAAAATTTTAGCCAATTACCCAATTCTTAAAATTAAAATCTAAATTCAAACCCCAAAACCCCATTAAAAGCTCGGCCCAAACTTAACCAGGCGCTCAGATATGAAAATCCAGGTGCCCCAAACCATTTACCCGAAATCAGCCCATGATTTTGTGCAAGCACCCTTGGTTTTATGATTTGGGCGCCTAGAAAGAATATCCAAGCACCCCGCACCTCGCAAAATCCAAACGTCCCGATTCATTTTCAGGCGCCTGGAAGCGCTTTATAAAAATAACCTGAGGCCCGCCACTTTTAACCATACCAAAATCCTTCTTGCCTCCAAAAACTGCATTTCCCGCGCCGTTGGCAAACGTATAGGTCGTCAGTTCTTGTTTATTCGTCGAAAATGTCTAGGTAAGGCCCCAAAACCAACTCTAAAATAATTAAGTTTAAGTTTTTTTTTTAAATCTTTACTTTATGCAATAGTATTAAGAGAAAGACCGCTGAGGCTGGCCCCTCTAGGACTCCTAGTACAATTCCCAGATTCCCTATTGAGGAACTTAGGATTATATTTGCATCATTATCATTTATACATCTACATTCTAGATACATATGTAGGATATTTAATTTTTTACACGATCATGCATACCATCCATGGAGGTCGTAAAGTATTACGGCCTTCAGTGACTAGTTTATTGTACTAGTCCGATTAACACGAGTATCTGCGCCAAGTTGTATAATAATCTAGTTCAGATCGATGATCTGACCTATTCCTTCCGAGTTTTAGGAAGGGATATTACCATATCACCCACTGTCATTAGAGAACACTTAGGATTACGTCATTCACTCTGTCCATTTGCATGCTACCCCTAGCGATGTACCTTTTGGGGATCCCTACTCCCACATCACCTTAAACCTCATGCACTTATACTTCTTTGGAGAGGAGCGAGTTCTACAGTGACCCAGTTCTTTTCCATTAGACTTAGAGTACAGGACTATGTCTTGTATAGAGTTTTTGTGATATACATTTTACCCCTGACTACCAGGGACGTTGTTATGATGTGATATTTTCATACTTTTCTTTTATATGCATTGATTCATAGATTTGACATAGACATTAGTTTACATATTTTTCATTCTATCATTTTTTTCATCTGGTGTTGTCACCAACAGGAGGGTACACATGTCCTACTGTCACATTTTGACATCACTCCTAGTATCACTTGGGTTTGACATCACCACAGATGAAATCAAACAAGCTAGTGAGTTTGACATGTTAGGACTTAGAAGTTTCTTATTAGCTAGGGTACATATAAACGAGGAAGGGATTATGTCTTGGAGATGAGGGAACCAACCTCAATCACCACCAGCAGTAGCCATTGAGGAGAAGGACGATGATCTTAACCTAGAAGATCTTCTTCAGCTCCCTCCACCTCCATCTTCACCTCCTATCACTCTAGAATAGAAAATGATAAAACTTAAAGAGTTCAATTCAAAGTCTACATCACAATTCCTATGGGATGGTTCTCAAAGCAAACTTTATAGAGTTTGAGCCTCGGCTTCTAGAATCAATTTGTTAATTTATTTCCAAATTAGCTGTCCCTCACTAGTTTAATTCCTGAAATATCAAAATTGAAATTTTGTCTATATCTGACAGAGTCAAAGATTTAGTTTCACTTTGAGGTACTGTTCTAGAATTCTCTTGAGTCTTATTCTTGTGACAATTTTAATTGGGAAATCATCTTATCTG
>NC_133878.1:2174259-2198289 GCF_044706935.1 Curcuma longa | reverse complement strand
CATTATACCTCTTTTGTGCACATGCCCATGATGCCACCTCATGTGGCAAGCTATCGTGACAAATGCATACAAGCGTTGAAGTCTAACAATTAACGGGAAGTAATACATAACCTTCCATACAATATTTTTCATGTGCTTCCCTTGTATGCGACTATGATACTTATAATGAGGGTGAGTACGTATTCTGCATTCAATCAATTCACTATCTTCATTCTAAAATATCATACAGTTGTTTATACAATAATCAATCTTCTCTACAGGCAAACCTAAACCCCTCACCAATTTCTTAGTACTATAGAAACTATCAGTCATTAGGTGATCAGCAGGGAGCAACTCTAACATCAATTGACAAATATCATAATAACATCATTTTGAGAAATGATGATTTGCCTTAATGTTCAATAACCTTGTAATAGCTGATAGTTGGGAATGACCGGATGGATGTCTTCCCACACTTTTCTTTAATTAGCTTATAACATGTCATATAGTTAGTTGTTAAACTTCAGGTGTTGGTATTTCATCAACATTGGAATGATCAACTGCATTCATCACGTCATAAACTATTGATTACATCACATTCTCATTAGATGATGATTCCCCTAAAGTAGTTGTACTAGATGAAGAAGCAACCGAAGTTGCAAATAGATGAAACAAATAAGGCTCTCCGTGATAGTAATAGTTGTAGTAATTTGGAATAAAACTATTTCTACATATATATACTTTCACAGAAAGTTGTATTTCTATATTTGCAATGATTACACGGACAACATATAACTCTGCATCATTCATGCATTCTGGATGACTCTTAGAAAAGTTCATAAACTATTCAACTCCAACATAATATTCATCTTGGATAAATTCATTTTCTAATCTATTGTACATCCAAGCTTTATTCATATACATTATAACCCTCTACAACAATAAATTTCCATGGAGATTAAACGTGTAAAACTAAACATATAGATAGTTTAAACTTATTCTTAAGCACTTAGATTTAATACTATCAATAGCATTTAAACTTAAACTAAACATTAAGTTTGGGTTTGAACCTTAATCTTGCAGCTAGCCAAGTCATAGATTGTGAGGTCGCGGTCGGCCAAGCTATTAGGCTGCCAAGCTATATAAAGTTTAATTAAATCATTAGAACCTATTGTAAGTTATTTTCAAACCACTAAAGCATGATGTATTTTTTTTTTGACAAGGTTAATGTTATCCTATTTGTGTTCAATTTATTAGTCTGACAAATCATAGTTAATATTAACCCTATTGATGGTTAATAAGTAAAATGATATAATGTCAAATATCATGTTTGTCATTTACTACTTTGTTTGTCCTTATATGTTTGTTATCACATCCATTTGATCTGCATATAGTTCATGCATTAAAATTATACATACTTAATATACTCAAGTGATATAAATCCATCTTCACAAAATGTTTGTAATACAACCTTCAAAGAAATAACAAAACAATTTAAACTTACTACTGAGTTGAGCAAAATCATACTTATGTGTCTAATGAAAACCTCAAAGTTTCAACTTACCTTTTGAGTATATTCTCAAGTTAAAACAAAAACTATCAACTTGAATCCCAACTCCTCTTGTAGCATGAAAATATACGATATCAAAAATTAATATACAATTTAAAACCTAAACAATGTATAAACCCCAAACAAAAACCAAAATAATGGTTCCTCGCGATGGACTTAGCTCATGGTCATGCTAGGGTCGAGCTTGAGATTAGGCTAGGGTTGAGCTTGTGGTTAGGACAGGGTCGAGCTCGCGGTCAGGCCAGGACCGAGCTCGCAATGGGGGCCAAGCTTGCAACTGAATCTGTTTGAGGGCAGTCATGCTTGTAGAGGCCTGCCACCTTTGCTTCGAGCCTGTGGCTAAGCTCACAGACAAGGCTGAGGTCGAGCCTTAGATCATGGCCGACCAAGTCACTGACCAAGGTTGAGGTCAGGCCTTAGATCATGGTAAACCAAGCTACTGGCTGAGCTCTCGGATAAGGCTAAGCCCAAGCCTTAGATCTTGGTCGGCCAAGCCCCTGGACAAGGCTGAGGCCTGGCCTCAAATCATGGTCGATCAAGCTATCGGCTAGCACGGCTGAGGCCAGGTCTCAACTTGCGATCGACCAAGTTGTTAGCCAGCACGATCCTCAAAGATACCAACAAGGAGGGACGAGGTCGGGTCTTACCTTACGATCAGCCAAGCGATCGGCCAACACGGCTGAGGCCAGGTCTCAACTTGCGATCGACCAAGTTGTTAGCCAGCACGATCCTCCCGAATTCGTCGCTAACACTCGAAATGTTATCGTTCAGAAAATCCGAGTGTTAGCGACGAAATTCCCAAATTCGTCGCTAACACTCGATATATTATCGTTTAGAAAATCCGAGTGTTAGCGACGAAATTCCCAAATTCGTCGCTAATCCTTAATATTTTAGGCGACGATCTTTTTAAAACTCGTTGCTAATCGTATGAACATTAGCAACGAAATTTAGATAATTCGTCGCTAAATATAGCGATGAAATATGTTGAATTAGGGACGATTATGATTTCGTTGCTAATGTTAGCGATGAAATATTGATAATTCGTCGCTAATGTTAATTTGCGACAAGCTTATAGCGACGACTTTAGCGACGCAATTTTTTCGTCGCCAAGATATGTTAGCGACGAAAATTTTATGTTAGCGACGAAAAAATATCGTCGCTAAATACCTGAATTCTTGTAGTGATAACTCTGCACCATTCATGCATTCTGGATGACTCTTAGAAAAGTTCATAAACTATTCAACTCCAACATAATATTCATCTTGGATAAATTCATTTTCTAATCTATTGTACATCCAAGCTTTATTCATATACATTATAACCCTCTACAACAATAAATTTCCATGGAGATTAAACATGTAAAACTAAACATATAGATAGTTTAAACTTATTCTTAAGCACTTAGATTTAATACTATCAATAGCATTTAAACTTAAACTAAACATTAAGTTTGGGTTTGAACCTTAATCTTGCAGCTAGCCAAGTCATAGATTGTGAGGTCGCGGTCGGCCAAGCTATCAGGCTGCCAAGCTATATAAAGTTTAATTAAATCATTAGAACCTATTGTAAGTTATTTTCAAACCACTAAAGCATGATGTATTTTTTTTGACAAGGTTAATGTTATCCTATTTGTGTTCAATTTATTAGTCTGACAAATCATAGTTAATATTAACCCTATTGATGGTTAATAAGTAAAATGATATAATGTCAAATATCATGTTTGTCATTTACTACTGTGTTTGTCCTTATATGTTTGTTATCACATCCATTTGATCTGCATATAGTTCATGCATTAAAATTATACATACTTAATATACTCAAGTGATATAAATCCATCTTCACAAAATGTTTGTAATACAACCTTCAAAGAAATAACAAAACAATTTAAACTTACTACTGAGTTGAGCAAAATCATACTTATGTGTCTAATGAAAACCTCAAAGTTTCAACTTACCTTTTGAGTATATTCTCAAGTTAAAACAAAAACTATCAACTTGAATCCCAACTCCTCTTGTAGCATGAAAATATACGATATCAAAAATTAATATACAATTTAAAACCTAAACAATGTATAAACCCCAAACAAAAACCAAAATAATGGTTCCTCGCGATGGACTTAGCTCATGGTCATGCTAGGGTCGAGCTTGAGATCAGGCTAGGGTTGAGCTTGTGGTTAGGACAGGGTCGAGCTCGTGGTCAGGCCAGGACCGAGCTCGCAATGGGGGCCAAGCTTGCAACTGAATCTGTTTGAGGGCAGTCATGCTTGTAGAGGCCTGCCACCTTTGCTTCGAGCCTGTGGCTAAGCTCACAGACAAGGCTGAGGTCGAGCCTCAGATCATGGCCGACCAAGTCACTGACCAAGGTTGAGGTCGGGCCTTAGATCATGGTAAACCAAGCTACTGGCTGAGCTCTCGGATAAGGCTAAGCCCAAGCCTTAGATCTTGGTCGGCCAAGCCCCTGGACAAGGCTGAGGCCTGGCCTCAAATCATGGTCGATCAAGCTATCGGCTAGCACGGCTGAGGCCAGGTCTCAACTTGCGATCGACCAAGTTGTTAGCCAGCACGATCCTCAAAGATACCAACAAGGAGGGACGAGGTCGGGTCTTACCTTACGATCAGCCAAGCGATCGGCCAACACGGCTGAGGCCGGATCTCAGCTTTTGATCGGCCAAGCTGCCAACTAGCAAGAATGAGGTCGGGTCTCAGCTTGCGATCAGTGAGCTTGCCCTGGTCGGAGCCGTGCTACACAAAGACCTGGTCGGGCTTGACGTAAGAGACAGGAAATGTTGAGAGAGGAGAGGAGAGTACCAGGGATCATAAGGAAGGGGAAATACACTTCCATTGCTAAAACACAAAATAGCGATGGAGGATATGAATAGTCGATTAATATCGATAGCAGTTGATTATTGGACTAAAAAATTGCATATCAATTTTAGATCAAAATTTAGAAATGCATAAGTAATTCTACAATTTTTAAAAAATCATAAAATTTCATATAGAAATTATTTATGTTAAATACTATCAAGGAAAAATTAATTTTCTAAGAAAATATATTTTATTTTTAAAGAATGATATAAAATTAAAAACTATTAAAAACTTTAATATTTCACTCTAACTTGTATCATTCTAATTAATGATAATTTCTATCAATAAATAGACTTCACCAATGATTTTCAAAATGATTTTGAATATTATGATCTATGGACTAAATGCATATGACTTGCACATTAGGTTTCCCCATGATTGGTCATATAAAGTCCATGTATTTTGATGAAACTTGATGGTGATTTATTTTTGGTATATTTTTATTTGATATATTATTTGTCATGCACACCATTCAAAATTATAATTTATAAATGAACCACAATCCCTAATTGTCAGTCAAGTAGCATAGTAGAGGTCCGGGTCATTTTTCTCGTAGAATCAATAATAGGAAGTTGTAATAGATAACATTGCACGAGGTTTTATTATTGACCTTATTCACTCCTAAGTATTCACAAAATCCCTTTATTATCAATTAAATCCTACACTTAACAAATGAATATTAATTAAATATATTTCACAAATTAATACCTATAATACAATAATCACAAATTTATTCAAACAACACCCAAAATGTCATCCCAAGTCACATAATTACAATTAAAGAGTTAGCACAATTACATTTAAAGTCACATAATTACAACTAAAGAGTTACACAATCACATTTAATTACAATACTTTCACAAATCTACAATTTAATCAAATAGACATTTACCACTAAATCTAAGTTATCTAAACATCTAATTCACCTAACCCAAATCCACATGCAATTTCTACAATTCAATTCCATTCATATCAATTTCAAAACAAACAACAAACACATTCTTTATTAACAACTTCAACAACCAAACATCTATTCATTTTCACAACCTTAACATGAACTAGTTCATTTCCAACAATTTTTCAAAGTACATACAATAAAAGACGTTCAATTCACTTTCTAAACAACATAACACATTCCATTTCCAACATTCTAAACAAGAACATCATCAAATCACCATAGCATTTCCATTACCTATACATCAAATGGTTCAATTACAAACACATTCAACAACCAAACATGCTTGGTTACCATCAATTTCAATCCAAGAACATAATCACATCAAGAACAAGTTTATACCATTATCCATTGCAAACATTAAACAACAAAGCTAAACATCACACTATGTTTCATTCAACAACAATAAACAAACCTATCATGTTCCATTACCAACAACAATAAACCAGCAACATGTTCCATTACCACAATTGCACAAGAACAAATTCATTTATAACTTAACCAACAATCTGTGAACCTCTTCTAAACCATCTTAATCAATAACATGTTCATATCATCATCCATTTCCATCTTCACAGCTCAAATCTACTCAAACATGACAAATCAAAAAAATTAAATAATGGGGTTTCTTGACAAATAATTAAAACCAAAAGAACATATTCGTATCAATAACAATTCACAGAATAGGGTGGAATGGTTGTTTCTCCCAGATCGACTCAGAACAAATGCAACAGAGGCTTCGGTTGATTTACAATAACAGGAATGAAGAACCTTGCCGGAGCTAGACAACTCCGGCAAGATTTGATCGGAGAAGTTGAGATCCAAAGCTCCTTCCTCTACCCTAACCCCTATTGTCCATGAAGAGAGTTAGAACGAAGAATTGGAAATCCGTACCTTGCTTCTTCGGTGGATGAAGGATGGTCGGAGCTGAACAGAACCTCTCCCACGTTCGCAACCATGTCAGTGAAGTTAACCTCTGCTCGAAGCTCCAGTGGATGCGGAGGGATAGATAAGAGCTCCAAAGTTAGACCACTGTCGGAGGCATCCCTACTGGGTAGAATACCGTCAACCACCAATCGCCAGAGTTGAACCACCCACGAAGACTGATCTGTGACTGACGGAGATAAAGAAGTTGTCACCGAAGCTGGACCACTCTAGCAAAGACTCTGTTGGTCATCGACACTTGTTGACCTTAGCAATTGCCCAACGATGCTCTGTGCCGATAGGGAAGGAGAACAAAGAAGGAGATGGGAAGTGGAGGGAGCTCAACGAGGAAGAAGCTAAGAAGATCGCGATGAGAAGCTACAGTGTCGCGATCAGGAAAAAACCTAGAATCGGCCGAGCCCCCCCCCCCCCCCCCCCCCCCCCCCCCTTCCCCCTTTTTGTGCATTGAATCAGAGTGCTTATTAACCAATGGTGAATCGAACCTTAACTAGACCTAAACCAAATCGGGGGGTTTTTTTTTCAAATTGGGCCTTTTCATGGGATTTTTTTGAATTTATTTTCTTGCCTAATTTCAAATCTTTATAATTGGGCTTGATTACAATTATCCATAAATTATTATCTTCATTCTAATTTTTTACAAAATTAAATATAATAAATTAATACCCGTTAATTACCTCAAATTAATAAGAAATAAGATGAAAATCTTAAATTAATCCAAGTTAAAAAAATATATTAAAAATCTAATTTTTGATATAGAAAATGATCAAAACAACATAATATAACCCTAAATTATCCTATCCAAAAGTCACTTATCAAAACTTAGCTCAATATTATACATCAAATTTATATTTTGAACTTAGTTCATCATCCTAACATCTCATTTATGTCTAATGTATCTCAAAACACACACAAGTTAATTCTATCATTTTTGTGAGATGTGAAATTTATTTTTTATAAATTAAAAGATCATGCATTTCTATTTAGGCATTCTAAATTTGATCATCTTACCTAGAATGTCAACTAATATCGTTTGAAATTAATATTTATGAATGTAAGTGAGTACAACATATATCAAATGCATACTTTCAAACAAAAACTATCATAACTTAATGATGGATGTATGATATGATATGGTAGTATCAAACAACATATTATCATGACAAAATAGATGTATGATATGATGTCATGGCATATATTATTACACACAAAGCATGACAAGTATGATACAATAATAAAAATATACCTAGATTTTCATCTAAGTGTTATCAATTAATCATTATATCAAATACATAATTTGTTAATTCTATTATTTTTGTGAGATGTGAAATTTATTTTTTCTAAATTAAAAGATCATGCATCTCTATTTAGGCATTCTAAATTTGATCATCTTACCTAGGATGTCAACTAATATCATTTGAAATTAATATTTATGAATGTAAGTGAGTACAACATATATCAAATGCATACTTTCAAACAAAAACTATCATAACTTAATGATGGATGTATGATATGATATGGTAGTATCAAACAACATATTATCATGACAAAATAGATGTATGATATGATGTCATGGCATATATTATTACACACAAAGCATGACAAGTATGATACAATAATAAAAATATACCTAGATTTTCATCTAAGTGTTATCAATTAATCATTATATCAAATACACAACTTGATACAAGCGGTCTAACTCTCTTGAATGTGTCAAAAATTTAAAACTTGGCACATTTTATGATTCTATCTTATTGTACCAATTTTAATCAATCTTAAGACTTCAATTCTTATTGGCACTCTATAAAATCTTCAAGGATACAATTTAAATCTTCATTTTCAAGATATCACAATACCTTAAAAATACACTAAGATGTCAACTTTATCATAGTTGGGTTAACTACCCTTTCAATTCAGTTTGGCATATCCTAAACTCATCTAGTGTGAAGGAATTATACTCTTAAGAATGATCAATACCTATTGGAGTTCCTTGGATGTATTTGATATTCACTAGGGATAACTTAGATATATTTTTAATGACTTTTGTGGGTTTCTTTGAAGTCTTAATCATTGTAGTCTCATCAATGTCAACACTATGGATGACCTCCGTTGTAACCTTGACTTGATTCTTAGATGTAAGATTTATTCCATAACTATATGGAACTCTATGGTACGAGACCATACTTTCTTGACTTAGTTTGGTATCCCAACTCCTTCTTGTTTATAGATGACTCTTCCCTACCTAAACCTAGATCTTATTTATTTGGCCCTTTAAATAAATTTACCATCTTTCTAAGAGTTTTATCTAAATAATCAAGTCTTGACCTCAGGACTTGGTTTTCAACCCCTATTTTCATTATTCTTGATTTTTCATATTTTCCTTGATCATTTTTCTTCCTAGATATGTGTCTAAAATTTTTTAGATTATTACCTAAATTATTTTCTACCTTCCTATACTTATGTAAGGTTGTTCTAGCATGATATAATCTAAAATTATCTTTAGAATTATTATGTTTCCTATTTTCATAATAATGAGCATTAAGATGATAAAATCTATTTCTAGCATGCATCTTATCATAGAACGTTTTTCATTAGACTGATATAGGTATACAGGTCGATTGATGAACACCTAAACCTTGAGTTTGGAGTTTGAGAGGGTTTAAGGGAGTTTGTTGTATATTAGTCTATTATTGGGTATGCACAATTGATTGATGACACTATTGCAGTGAACAAAAAATTTTGAACTCGGTTGTAATACTCGACTGACGCTTTAACAGTCGACTATCGTGTTCTAAGCTAAGCTAGAAAGAGTTGTTCTACAAATGAAATAGTCAAATTCAAAAGAACCAATCAATTGATGGGTGCATGCAATCGACTAATAGATGAAAATAGCCATGACTTGAAGTATATAAAGGAAGGTTTTGTGGAGGATTTTGTATGTCGGTTCTTGGAGACTTTGAAAAGGAAGTGTTTGCATTCTAGACCTTCAAGAGATAATCCAAAGTGATTAAACAGTGAGCAAAGTAAAAGATCACTTGTGTAAATTATTATTTACATTATATTTTATTTTTCATCTTTATCTTTGTATTTTGTTTGTGTTGCTTGTGTAAAAATAGAAATTATAAGAGATTTCTCAACCTCCAGAAGGTGTTCGAGAAGGAGAAAGTTAGTGGTGATTACGTTAGGAAGCTAGATCGTGAAGTAGAAATCTCTACTCGAAAGTTCCAAAGCATGTAAATCGATTTGTTAATTAGCTTGTATTTTATTGTTGTGTCTATATTTTGCTCCGTGTTAATCTCTTATAGACAAGTACATGTGAATGATGAACACGATCAAAGTAAATTGCTATTCACTTCTTCTCCTTTAGCGACATCATCGATCCTAACAATTGAGACATAATGACCATATAGGTCGACAAGAGTTTGTTGTCTAAGAGATGTGGACCTCCTTTAGCAAAAGGTGAAATCCGTCACCCCAGCGGTCCCACATAATCGACCCCACGATTATCAATGAAGAGGTAAATCGGGAAGCTGCAGTTGGCCACGATGGAGGAGAGCATGACCTCGGCTTCGTCGAAAAGATGTGGACCTCAATTGTAGGTACATAGTGATGTGCTTCTCTTAGAAGATAACTTCAGCATAAAGGTGGAATCCACCACCCCAACGGTCTCACACGTTGATCTCACGACCATCTGTGAGAAGGTAAATCGGTAGTTGGTCACGACAGAGGAGAATATTGTCTCGGCTTAGTCAAGATTCGATCCTTGTCCATTTCAATAACGTAACTTTGCTTCGTCATAATTAACTCTATTATGCCCCGGGGACTCTCTTAGAAAATAACAAATTTGGGATCATTGAAGAAGCAATATTAGAAATTATTATGATAAATAACACAAGCTATGAAATTTGAGATGGACTTTAGTTATATCAAGGTTACATCAACACAAAATGCATTTTCGTTGTCATACCTAAAGGGTCAAATTTATCAAGTACAAATGGTTCTTTTAAAAACAATATATAGGACAAATCTCGTGGTCAAAAGGCATTATCAAAGATAATAGTTTATTATGACAAGTCATTTTCATTGATACATATGATTACATCCATATATGGATTATTATATTATATCATGATTTGCATACGTACCATTAGAATAAAAAAAATCTAAAACAATCCACCAACCAATTTATTAATCTTCCTACCTAACGAATCTCTTTACCCATTAAGAGGTGGTATACTTTGTGGATTATTAAACACATTTTCCATATCAATTATGGTCTTCGCCTTCACAAGTCTTTCATAATTTCCCAAAAAATATCTCTCCCCGTATACTCGTGCTTTACTCACAGCACCCGTGGGCCCATCTCCTCCTCTACCCCACTCCACCTTTCCCAAATCCAAATCCAGGTAGTTCACGTAAGCTGCTCGAGGATTCTTTGATACATGTCGACTCATGTACTCGTAGAATTCACGTAACCATGTCACGTGCTTTTCTCTCGCCCGGTCCTCTTCCACCGTCCAAGAAACCATGTATTGGATCCCGTATAAATTTCCAGCTCGGTGAGGAAACGGTATCTGATGGCTTTTCACCCTCTCCATCGCCCCTCCGTAGGGATCCAATATAATGTATGCTTCTTGCTTTCTTGATAAATAATCAAGGGTTGTGATCATGCCGGCCATGTCGATCGGGGTGCGGACGTAGTCCGATTTGGCCTTGAAGAATTCGGGACTGCTCGATTCGTGGCTCGTCAGCTCGGAGACCGAGTCCAACCCGGCGAATTGCACCACCGATTCGATCCAACTCACCTCGTGGCAGCCCGATTCCGCCAGCGCCAACTCGGGGAATCGCCGACTCAGTGAGGAGACCGCTGCCTTCCTCGACGCGAGGAAGAAACCCGTGAAGGAAGCGGACACGTTTCCGTCGCCTGACCCGGCAATGGAGACGGAAAGGTAAAACTCTTCGGGGAGATTTGGGGCCACGTACTGCCACCGGTGGACCAACTCGGCCACCGAGCGCGTTGACCCGGAGCGCGTTGGGGTGCACACAGTGACTCGCTCCGGCACGGGGACAAGCCGCAACTGCCATGAATAGACGACGCCCCAACTGCCGCCGCCGCCACCGCGGATGGCCCAGAAGACGTCCTCGCCCATAGAGTCCCTGTTCAAGACGCGCCCGGCCGAGTCGACTAGGATTGCGTTGACGACGTTGTCGGCGGCGACGCCGTACTTGCGAGAGAGCAATCCAAACCCGCCTCCGGCGATGTGACCGCCACTGCCGACGGTGGGGCAGGAGCCTGCGGGGAAAGCGAGAGTCCGGTTGGACGCGGCCACAGCAGAGTATATTTCGCCGAGAGAAGCACCAGACTCAGCCCAGGCGAAGGGCGAGCCCGGGTCGACTTGGACACCGTTCAGGTTCATGAGGTCGACGATGGCGAAGGGGACGCCGTGGTCGGCGGTGTAGGACAGGCCTTCGTAGCTGTGGCCGCCGCTACGCACTCTGATGGCCAAGGAGGCCGCGCGAAGGCAGAGGACGGAGTTGCGGAGGTCGTCTACGGAGCTCGGAAGGATGAGTGCGATTGGTTTAGGGACGCCGGCGAGGGCGAAGCGAAGGTTTCGGATGGAGAAGTTGAGGAGGTGGGAGTACGCTAAAGTGGAAGAAACGGAGAAGTTTTTGATTCCGGAAGAGTGGAGACAGGCGGTGAGAGCTGAGGTGTTATCATGTGACTGGATGGTGATGAAGAGGAAGGAATTGACTAGGACAGGGAAGAGGTACCGGAGGTTTCTCGCCATTATTAAGGCTCAAGCAACAGCGCAGAAGCAAGGCGTGGGGATTTAGGTACACATATATAAATCATTGGATGGAATATTCTTTATATTTATATAGATAATGCTTGATGTTCTAGTTGGATGTCAGTGGACCGTTAAATCATCCGCCAATAAAATTTTAATTCACACGTAGTTGCTTCTGTCAATGAAGAGATTTAAAGGAAAAATTAAATGAATGAATTAATAGATGTCAGAGATTTTTGATAGATCACTTTGACATTTAAATTAATATGGATAGAATATATATATATATATATATATATATATATAAGTTACTCAACTTGCTAAGAGAGATCTTTTATACACATAGGAGGGTTTATATACTTATGAAAAAAAATTTCCATATCAATCTAAGGGATGACCTCTGTCGGAGCTGAGAAGATCAATTCTGCGAGTTGCTGATATAGGGCTCCCATGTGAGGCACCGGGGGGGGGGGGGGGGGGGGGGGGGGGGGACTAAGTATACTAACCTCATAACCGCCCTGTGGCTTGACATTGCTGATTATTCCTACCTTTTGGCTGTATGCGCAGGCACGAGGGGATCTAGAGGACCGAGCCTCACAACCTCGTAACTGCCTTATGATGCGTGCTCAGATTGTCGTTATAAAATAAGCACGTCAACTTAATTAATATCGAATCCCCTAATTAAAGTAGTATAGGGTAACTCGAGTCATCTCCTAACGATTGTAGCTGGTGTATGGTAATCCTAGTGGTTATTAAACAATTGAGGATTTGAATTTTTCTCTTTTTGGATTGGATGGGGGGTTTGTATTGAGTTCTAAATCTAAATAATGAAAAGAACACTAAATATTGTAAACAAAATTACAAATACGAAAGTATTGAGAATAAATTACCTCAACGAAATAAAGAAGTGCTTCAAAAAAAAAAAAAAGTGCATCAACAAATGAACAAGAGAAAGCTAGTGACAATCAACATCCAAAATTATAAGGGGAATTTAAACAAACATTTGATATGTAAAATCTAATCTATGCTCAGAAATGTAAAATAGAATAAATCTAGTGATTCTCCCTAAGTCACTGGTCGGAGATTGATGCGAGGCGACAAAACTCCACGGAAGGTGCGGCGAAGGAAGGAATCCCCAACTTCGATATAATCTCCGTAGTTGATGCGATGGATGAGATGATGTGGTGGAGAAGGGAATCCCTTTGACTCCTCGGTGGATGGAGGATGGTCGGATTGAAGAAGGGAATCTCCTTGACTTCTTGGTGGATGGAAGATGACCAGATGAATCCCCTTAACTTCCTTCCGACGGTGGCAAAGAATGGAGATGATGGGGCGATGAAGGTGAGGGTGGTGGCTAGGTCAGGTCCAAAGGAAAGAATCCCTCTTAACTTCAAAAAATGCAGCTTTTATACCCTAAAAACAGCCACGACACGGCCGTGTCTCAAGGCACGACCTTGAACTGGAACCCTTCTGCTTAAGAGTGATGGGAAAGTCTTGAAAGACCATTCCGGTAAAATTCTTGCAGAACAAAAATTTTCCGAAACGATCTCAAGTTGCCCGATCGTTGGGCTCTTGTGTTTGGTTTACAGGATCCAATAAAAAGGAATAATTTAACTAATACGGAAACATTAAATTATACCTTTCCTTCCGATGTTTCGGAAGGACGAAGTTTGTACTCGAAGACCTCTTGATCTTCTGCCGTATTCCTCTTCTCTTCTCGAACGTTGTGTGGGCAACGATCCTTCGAGAATTTCTCCACCATAATTCTCCTCCCGATGGCTTGCTAACTTTCCTTTCTTCTTCGTAAAGAAAAGAGGACGAAGGAGCTTGTGGCTGCCGAGACTCTCGGCCACCAAGAAAAGAGAAAACTTCGTGTGTTTCCAACCCTTGGCCATCCCCTTCTTTTATAGCCTAGCCATCCTTTATTTATGGTATAATTAGAGCCACAAACATGGTATAATTGTTCCATAAACATGGTATAATTTGATTCAATCAAATCGGAGAAAACGGCAAGATTTCGGAAGTTTCCAATTCGAACCCGCGACCTTTAATCGATCAAACAATCGATTAAACCACGTAACTTTTTCTCATTAACGCGTGTAATCGATCAGGTGATCGATTACACACATGGTAATCGATCCGGTGATCGATTACCAGGTTTGGTAATCGATCACCCGATCGATTACCTGCCTTTGTTCGAGAAAACCTGGTGATCGATTACCAAGGTGTGTAATCGATCAGGTGATCGATTACCAAGGTGTGTAATCGATCACCTGATCGATTACACTCCTTGTATTGGTTCGAAAGACTAGTTTCTTTACGAATTCTTCCACGGTGGACTTGAGGATTCCCAGAGGCTACAACAGGGACCTAGAGGAGGAATTGGTTTTGGCCTTCTGATGAGCTAAGGCTTCCCGTGTTCGCCCCGAACACACAACCTTAGTTCATCAATAATAACTCATACCACTAAAGAGTTATTATCGAACTACCGCACCAATCCCATATTACAATATGGGCTCCTTCTTACTATCAGTACATTAATCTCCCTGTGTTTAAGATATCGTATGTCCGTCAATTAAAATGAGTTACTGACAACTCGTATTTAATCGACATCTAATCCAAGAGTAGTACCACTCAACCTTATTATCATGCGGACAAGGTCCACCTGCAGGGTTTACATGATAATCCTTATGAGCTCCTCAAGGGGACATCATCAACGTAGATTATAGGACACAGATTCCTTCTATAATCAACAACACACCATGTACATAATACTACTTCCCAACTCATTGGGCCTTTTGATCTATCGATCTAGACCTCACCCTTTGATTAATTAAAGAAGTACATATTAAGCACACGTGTTTGTTATTATATCGGGATTAAGAGCATGTGCATTTATAGTAACAGAGGTTTAGTTCGATTATATAGTCAGTATAAATCGAACAATCCTCAGATGGTCCTGTTCAATACACACTTAGTGTACTAGTGTAATTCTATAGTCAAGACAGACTAAGACCGAATTACACTACAACCACTCCGATGATTTGTCCAATCCATCTTGGTTGTGAACACTGTTTATAATCTATAAGGCACTGATAACATGGTCTTCTGTGTGTGACTCCGCACACCATGTTAGTCTACAGTATAGATTAAATGGACACATGCATAATATTGATCAAATGTGATTCTCATTTCAGAATGTTTATTTACATAGCTAGGATTCTGTTGGCGATCTGGATCTCCGTCCTATGTGCCGGATACTATCCGCTCCTAAGAGCATAGAACCCCACAGGACAAAAATTTTATCCCGCCTGGATCAATTGACAAAGTCTACAAAAGACTAAATCAATCGATCCTTTAGGATCGCCGATTCCTAAATTACTTTCTACGGTTTGTTCTAGTACGAAATTAAACTGCGGAAAATAAATCATACCAGAACCTTTAGATGACCTCGGAATCTTCCACTGTATTCCTAGCTTCTTCCTGGACGTTGGGTGGACAACGAACCTCCAGAAATAAAGGAGTTGCAAAATCTCCGGATGAAGAACCTTTGGATCGCTTTGCTTCTTCGCAGCAACTTCGCTTCGTCTTGTATCCTTTCTTGGATCCGGCCACTTCTCTTGGAGAGGGATGTTCGGCCACCTTAAGAAGGATAGGAAGGAAGCAAGGGAAGAAGAAGGAAAAGAAATAAAGGAAGAAGAAGAAGGTGGTGGGCGGCGGCAAGGAGAAACAAGAAAGGAGAGCTTTGTTTCGGAAAGCCTTTCTCTCTATTCTCCTTGGATTGATCTTGCCGCCCCCCCCCCCCTCCCTTCTTATTTATAGTCTTGAACCAAAGACCAGGCCCAAATCTTTCTAAACTAATTTTTCTAGAATTTTTCTGATTTTATAAACCAATTCTAGATTTTTAGAAAGATTATTAATCTAGATCTTCTAGATTAATTTGCAACCGTCGGATTCTTTAGATTTGGTTTTTCCTTTTAAAATAAAAAACCAAAATCAATTTTATCCAATCTTATTTAATTTTGGCCAGATATAATAATAATAAAATAATTTAAATTCAGAATTATTTTTATAATTAATTCCAAACTCCAAAATTATTTCAAATCTCAGCCAATTAAATAAATTGCAACCGTCGGATCTTTTTAATTTGGTTTTTCCTTTCTAAAAAAAACCAAATCAATTTTTATTTAATTTATTTAATATAACCGGTTATTTTAAATTAATTCTAATTTGGAATTATTTTTATAACCAATTCCAAATTCCAGAATTATTTTAAATCTCAGCCGATTAAATAAATTGCAACCGTCGGATCTTTTTAATTTTGGTTTTTCCTTTTTAAAATAAAAAACCAAACCAAACTTATTTCCATCTTAAGTGGCCGGCCCACTTATAGAAAATATTAGTTTAATACGCGAACCAATTTTATATTAAATTAGAAAATAAAACCGAACCGAAGAGATCTCATCCATCGGATGCGACTCAATCTCATCCAACGGTTCTAATATAATCTTCTTTAATATAACTTAATTGATTCGATCCGACGGACCTGATCCATTCCCTTGGGCGTGTGGTTCTATGAACCAACTCTGGTTCACCTCGTGAACCGATTCTTCCTTCCGAAGAGAATTAAAACCGAACCGGAGAGATCTCATCCATCGGATGCATCTAGATCTCATCCAACGGTTCTAATCTATTCTTTTTCAATCTTCTTTATTTATTTCGATCCAATGGATGCCACTTGATCTAATCCCACGGATATAAGCTGATCTCTCATCCGACGGCTAAGAACTAATCTCATCCGTTTGATTGCATCCTTTTGAAGATGTCTTTAGGCTACAGTGGGGACCTCGAGGAGGTATTAGATCTGACATTCTGATGGATTTCGGATCCCGTCACTACAACAAAAATGACTTTCCGCAGCGCGTCATCCGCAGCGCACATCATAGGTGCGCCGTTAATAGTTGCTTTGATGGCGCGCCCAATAAAATGCGCTGCGGATAATATCATATTTTTATCAACCGCAGCGCGCAACAATAATACGCTGTTAAAAATACTTTTAACAGCGCACATTGTACGCCGTTAAAATTATTTTTGACAGCGCATATTGTGCGTCGTTAAAAGTATTTTTAACAGCGTACAATGTGCGCTGTTAAAAATTTATATTGACAGCGTACAATGTCCGCTGTTAAAAATTTATAAATTATAACAACGTGCATAGTACGCTGTCAAAAATTATATTAATTTTTTTAAAAAAAATTACTTATAAGTAGGGTTTATGGTCTGTCCAGTGGATTAGGTTCGGCGGGTTCACCCTTCTTCTTTTCCTCCCAAACCCGAGCCGAAGTGGTGTACATCTCCTTCCCCGATCCCGTGCTCGTCGCGCCCCTCTCCACTGCCGACCATTGCTAGCACTCGTCGTCGCGCCCTCGTCGCGCCCCTCTCCACTGCCGACCGTCGCCAGCACTCGTCGTCGCGCCCTCGCCGCTACCATCTGTTGTGAGCCAAAGTGAGACAGAACGCTTGTTTCCCTGAGGTCGGCGTCGAAGAAGGCGAAGATGGTCTCTGGCTTGGGGCTCTGGTCGGGACGGGTGGTGGTGGATGCCGCCAGCACAAGCTAGGGCAGCTCGCGTCGATCCTCGCTAAGGAGTTGCTCAACGGACACCGCGAGGTGGTAGTCTGCTGCGAGGAGATCTGCCTCTACGAGGATATCCAGAGGACAAGTACGATCGCATCTGGCAACCGGAGCGTCGACATCCTCGGTGGAGGACGAGATCCACCAACCTCACGGTCCACACCTTCGAACAGGACGAATTCGAGGCGCCGACGGCGGTGCTGCAGACGACGTTCACGCCGGCGAGCCTCGCCGACAGGGAGATGCGGTTCTCTTGGGACTACTTCGAAGGCATTAACAAGTTCTTCGCCAACCTCCACTTCACGGAGCTCGAGAACAACCTATCGAGGCAGTTCAACATCTCCATGAACGGCGAACTTTGGTACGACATCAATGTTGTGCGCAAGCTGTTTGATGAAATTGCAGAGAGGAACCTCGCCAACTGGAATGCCATGATTGCCGGGTCGGCTTACTTCGATCTTGACGAGGAGGGACTCGAATGTTTCCTGAGGTCAAGGAGGGAGGGCCTACGTCCTGACGAGTCTGCATCTAAAGAGATTGATTATGGTGGTGAAAGCATATCTCAGAGAAGTGCCATTTTAGATGGTGGCACAGAAGATCAATTATCACTCAAAGATTCTTTGGCAGCTGCCAGAAATGCAGTTCAAGCTGCTGCTCGTATACAAGCTGCTTTCCGTTCCTATTCTTTCAGGAAGAAGCAACAAAAAGCTGCTTTATATCAAGGCGGGGGCATTCTATTCCCTCCATAGATGCATAAAGTTTCTGTTGCGTCAAGGTTGCATAACACGTTCCAAAGTTTTTATGATCATAAGTTTGATAAAGCAGTTTTATCGATCCAAAAGAATTTTCGACGTTGGAAAAACAGAAAAGAGTTTCTACTGCTACGAAAACATGTTGTGAAAATACAGGTACTTGAATTCTTGGCTTCTTGCATCTTTACTTGTGTTTGAATTGTTAATTAAACAACATATTCTGGCTTTTACTGCTGAACAAATTTGATACTGTACCTGTTTAACCATCAACATGCAATTATAGTGTTGGACTTTGATGTTAATGATTTATCATTTATAACGTTGGCATGGAATAACTCATGTATCTTAACCATATAGTTTGCTTCTTGATATGAAGTCCCTGAGTATTCACATCAATAGCACAAGTCTAATATTTCCTTAATTTTAAGTCATTCTTATCCTATGTATCAAATAGCTTTGCTTTTCACAAGGTATTCTATTTTTTTGAATCACCTGCACCAAGGTATTCATTTAATCTCAAGGCATATGTATTGTAGTTTGTACATCATCCTAGTCCCACCCCTCTATTTGCACTTTTGCCTACTTGTTTAGATCTTAAATTCATTTGGAATCGTTATATCATTCAGTAACATTGTTTCATTTCTCACTTCATGTGGATCACATGAGAGAAGCTTCTACCCTATTATCATGAATGAATGTACATAATTTGATTAGTATGTCCTACTTACAGCCATGCATCCAATTAAACAACAATTTGTATGAACTGATTACTCATAATTAGTATTTCCTATGAATTTATCTGGACAGATATGTTCTCAATTTCACCTGTCTGTATTCAGTGCTATTGTATGAACTACCAATGTGAGAATTTGTTTGTCATCTCATAAAGATGGATTGTATTTCCAAATTGTTCCTTTTTTTAATTAGATGCCTTGATTGAATTTTGATCTCGTGGAACATTTTTTATGGAATCACCTCAAAGAGCTACAAATCTGTTGATCCAAGTTAACTGGATTCTGGATGATAGGAATGCAAAGAAACACAGATAAGATCTTTTTTTAATTAGATGCCTTGATTGAATTTTGATCTCGTGGAACATTTTTTATGGAATCACCTCAAAGAGCTACAAATCTGTTGATCCAAGTTAACTGGATTCTGGATGATAGGAATGCAAAGAAACACAGATAAGATCTTTTTTAGTTCCAAGAAAATTTAAATTTGTTACATTGAGGTGGGTCATTAAGTTTAGATTTAGTTATCTTGCAAGCAGCTCTACGACAAACTAGTCTTGTGTTGATAAGCATCAACATATGTATACTTCATAGCTCCTCTAAGTAAACAAGAAGTTGTTAGAGATTGTTTATTTAATTATGCTCTTTTGTATTATGACAGTCTCATGTAAGAGCCCATATAGCAAGGAAAAAGTACAAGGAGCTCCTTTCGACTGTCAACATTCTGGATAAGGCCATACTGTGATGGCATAGACAAGGAGCTGGTTTGAGAGGGTTTCATGCTTATATCATGCATGTATTATGTTGCTCATGTTTTTAGTTGTTGTAGTGTAGATAGTTAACCTCATGTATTTTTTATTGTTATTTACATGCTTAACTGTTACATGATTTTTTGTTTTGGCAAAATTTATGCTAATGATACCCTACTTCTTTTTTTTGCAGACAAAAGTGAAGAATGCGAGTTGTGGGGATATCAGTGAGAACAACAAATGCAAATTGATTCATTGGTGTGTTGATGGAGTTGTGGCAGAAGGCCGAATTGCATCTACAGATCCAAATGCAAGAGTACATCACGTTCCTCTTGGTGGATCTTGCTGGAAAGTTTGGATTGATAGAGTTTTTGTTGAAAAGGTGGACATACTTCGACCAAATGAAGAAATGCTTTTTCTTGAGGATGTAATAGGAAGCACGATTGCTTGGTTATCTAAATATATAATTGTGTAACTGATTTAGAATTTAACTTTTTCAGAAAAAAACATGGAACTGAATAGTTTTTTGTTATTATGATCCATTGTTACTAAGTAAAGTCTGTTATTTGTTGAATATATATACTAGTTTGAAATGATATTATTATTGTGTTATTTGTGTGTGGTTGTTGTTGTGTGTAGTATCTATGTTGTTATTAATTATTTGAATTTATATTTGTGATTTGAATGGTTTGAAACGCAGTTATAATCCAGATGTGATCAATCGCAGCGCGCATTGCGCGCTGCGGATGTAGACAATCACAGCGCACAATGTGCGCCGCGGATAATCTCATTCGCGGTGCGCAATGCACGCCGCGGATGATCGCATCCGCAGCGCACAATGCGCGCTGCGGATGAGATCATTGGCGGCGCACATTGCGCGCTGCGATTGTCCACATCCGCAGCGCGCAATGCACGCTGCGGATGCCTAATGACTTTTAACAGCTTGCAACTGTGCAGCGTGCGATGTGCGCTGCGGATAGCATATTTGCGCGCTGCGAAAAGCCATTTTTGTTGTAGACTTTCTCATTAAGTAAATATTTTCTGGAAGTGTATTTTTTTTTGGAAGCATGCCACCTAAGATCTTAAGAAGCTCATTGAAACTAGTGTCAGTGTGACCATTAGTAGACTTATAATTGTATAATGTGACAACTGCTGATAACTTTGTGTAAGTTGTACAACCGAGGAAAAGAGGAGTTTTTGTATCTTCTAATAAATCAACAAACTCATAGTCTTTTATTTCAGACATAATGTGTCCAGCCTCTTCTTCTGCTACAAAGGCATCTCTATATAAGTGATATGCCTCTCTACTTTCACGTTTCTCTTCTCTAACTCTTCTTGAACCACCTTCAAGAATGCACCAACTGTAGGATTTTGTAACGCGCTAGAGGGGGGGTGAATAGTGTGTTCATTTTTTTTTTGCTTTTGTTTATTTTATCAGAAAACTTAGCAGCGGAATTAGTAAAATAACATAGGGACACACAGATTTTTTTACTTGGTTCCTAACCCTCCAGGGTTAGTACGTCCAAGACCGATGTACGGGAGGCACCCGTCCACTTAGTGGTCTTCTTTCCAAACTTTATTTGGCGGCAGAGAAACCCATCTTATAGTCCAAATAATAATAACAATAAAACTTAAAGTAAGACAAGTAAAGAAAGACAGAACCAAATAATTATCACCGATTTAAAAATCCTGAGTGCCGCGCACTCCTCTTAGATCTTCCTCGGTTGCAAGCGTCTGGCCCCGTTTGCATTCAAAATCATCACTTGGATGGAGAGGATGGCTTGTATTTGATATCTCTTATTGTTCACGTTCACCTCCTTTTATAGTCTCTTTTGGTCGACTGGAATACCACTCAGGTCAATCCCACGTAGATCGCGATCCACTTTCTCTACGACTGACTCGACTTTCAGGTTGGTTGGAATCACCATTTAGGTCGACTCCGTGCTGACATGGAGGGTGTCAATAGACTTCGACTTCCGCTGTGCTTATCCGAGCCTAGGTCGACCGGAATCCACATTCTGATCGACTCGACCGTCCAGTCGACTCGAACCTCGGCTTAAGTCATCTGGAGTCAAAGACTTCAACTTCCCAATCTGCAAGACAAGTTAGTTCCAAATATATAAAAGTGCAGATTGAAAAGTCAGTTCTCATAACTGATTTTTGGTCTTAACTTCAAGTTTCCAGTGAAACCTTGGGTTAGACCTGACGCCTACAGTTCCTTTTCTAGCGCATCCTGACCCACTCCTCTCGGAAGAATTTACCTGACTACCAACCAAGTCATCCAGACTTGTTGACTTTCCTGCTCAGCTTTGTCCTTGGCCCCTAAGACCGTTTGCTACTGCTACTCGATCCTCCAGACCGCCTAGACTTTTACCAATCCTTTAGTCCTCCTAATCGTACTCGATTGGACTTTAGCCATGCTTCCCGGTCCTCCGACATTGCATGGGTTTGCACCTGGTGCACTCGACCTGCCAAGTCTTCTGCCTGATCCTCCAGATCAAGACTTGTTTTTGCCTAGCCTACAATTAGGACTTTGTCTTTTGCCTACTTTCAACTAGGACTTTACCTGTGCTCCCTGCATCCTAGATCAACATATCAGTCCAATAACACACTTAACTTGAACCTGGTGTCATTATCAAAATCAAGGTTCGATCATCTATTGCTTCCTGCACCAACAATCTCCTCTTTTTTTATTATGGCAACTCAGGTTTCAAGTTAAGTAAAAATACTAACTTATAACAGAAAATTAACTTATAAATAGAATGGAGTTTATAAACATGTTATGCATGAAATGCAGCAAGTGTAACTCTCCCCGTGCTTCCAGGGTTTCCCCTGAATTTGTACTTAGTTAAAATAACAAGCAATAATTTTTTAAAAAATAATTTTTCAGTTCTCTCCCCCTAAACTTGATATTGCTTAGTTTTGATTAAAACATAAGCAAAGTAATCCAAGTTCTTTAAAATAAAATAATAAGTTTTGAAAACTTTGAAAAATTTAAAACTTTTTCAAATAATTTAGAATTTTGAGCTTAACTTCACTTTTTTAATTTTCAAAACATGTATTCAAGTTTTTAAAATAATTTATGTCAAAATTTAAACTTGTGAAAACATTTTTGAAAAACTTTAATCCTTTTAAGAAAGTTTCTGAAAACATTTTTCCTTAAAAAGTTTAAGCTTTGAAGAGATTTTTGAAAACATGATTTTGAAAAAAAAACATTAAAACTTTTTAAAACTTGAAAAAATTTGAAAATTTGAAACTCATAATTACTCCCCCTTTGACATAATCAAAAGTAATACCTATAGGGTTTGAGTCCAAGCATTTTAATAAGTAAAATGGATAGATAAAAAAATGTTATCCGTGGGGCGAGTGCCCAACATGGGTTTTAGATAACTACTAGAAAGTAGTAGCTTGACCCAGTTAGCCAAGTATAAGTGTATCATTCCATTAAGCTTTAGGCTTAGGAACACTTGATCAATATATTTTAAAGCCCATGTAAAGTTCGATGCACTGATTTAAGCATCTTGTACTTAGGCTAGAATCTTATGCATCTTACACCAGTCTATATTTCATAAACACAAGCAAGGTATCTAATGTGCTTTGTGAGATGCTCTACCTAGATCTATAGGTGCATGCTTTCTAGGGAATTGATTCTAGTCTAAGGCTAAAACATTCATTCCTTACTTTTGAAAATAAAAGAAAAAGTTTGAAAATAGATTTTTCAAAAGAAATAAAAGTATAATCTTTTTGAAAAACTTTTGAAAAACTATTTTATAGATTTAAAAATCAAGCATGTGAACTTTGAAAACTTATATTTTGCTAGTCTACCAAGCAAAGTTAGAATAAAATTGCATATAGGTGCTGAACTGTAAAAACTGAACTATGCAGAAGTAAAAAAATTGTACAAGCTAGTCTAGTATCCAATATATCCATAAGTGTAATAAGTTCAAGTCAATAAGTCTAATAAGTCCAAACAAAATATCTACTGAGGTGGTGGTGGTGGATGTCTTCAGGCTCTAACCATCTCCAATAACTCTGACATGCTCACATCCTGACCGTCCAACCAACCT
>NC_133878.1:2133113-2174159 GCF_044706935.1 Curcuma longa | reverse complement strand
CTCCAGATATTTGCTATCTTTTTCTTTGAATGAGATGTCAATTCCTGCTACGGTTTCATTAGATATCTTACAACTAGAATCCCTTTTTTTTTCCGATCCGCTTCCCCACCTCCACCACCGTGAACTCCGGTTAGATTCAGGCATGATACACTTTTGATTTATTGGGAGAACCCAAGTATTTTCTTGCGGATCCATGAAACAACTCTCAGAAAGCTTTTTCCCTTTTGGAAGATACAGGAGCGAAACAATCAACCTATTAAGCCATAGTGCTAATACCTAAAGCAGTGAACCAAATACCAATTACAGGCCAAGCAGCCAAGAAGAAATGTAAAGAACGAGAATTGTTGAAACTAGCATATTGGAAGATCAATCGCCCAAAATAACCATGAGCAGCTACGATATTATAAGTCTCTTCCTCTTGGCCGAATCTGTAACCTTCATTAGCAGATTCGTTTTCAGTGGTTTCCCTGATCAAACTAGAGGTTACCAAGGAACCATGCATAGCACTAAATAGGGAGCCGCCGAATACACCAGCTACACCTAACATGTGAAATGGGTGCATAAGAATGTTGTGTTCTGCCTGGAATACAATCATGAAATTGAAAGTACCAGATATTCCTAAAGGCATACCATCAGAAAAACTTCCTTGACAAGAGTACAAAATTATCATAATATTATAAATTCACCCAACAAATCACAAATAGCAAAGCACCGATATATTTAATCACCTCAATATTTACAAATAACCAAAAGTAACTAACACAAATATTCTTCTTACAATATATTACACATTCCCTCAGCGTTTTCATCCCCAGAAGGATCACCTTCAGCCGCATCGTCCTCTTCCTGGTCTTCGCCATCTTGTTCATCATCATCCTCTTTGTCCTCATCTGAATCACCATCATCCTTGTTCTCTGGCACAACTTCATTCTTGCTCTTTCGAAGTAGCCTAGCTTTAAAGAAACGAAACTAAGATTATTCACTGGTACCATATCATTAAAGTGTACCTACAACCAAGAAATAATAAACAGGAAAGTCAGTAAATTATGTAAAATATCAATAAAAATACTTAAAATGTTCACTTGGACTATGCTTGCTGAGTTTTATCACAGATCTATCCATGTATTCATACAACTGAACCAAGATACAGAAGTCCTAGGTGTAAAGCCCTGCACAAAAACATTCAATGGAAAGAATAGAATGTGAAAATCAAGGAACATATCCAACAGAATTAAGAAATAACAATATTGAGGTCATATATATGCTAACAAATGAATTTCATCAAAAAGCAAACAAAACTTGCCTGCTAGATTTACGCATGTACAACTCATTTGGATCTGGTGGTTCAGTTAAGCAAGCAACAGCTCCAACTTCAACACAATCAGAATATGCAAATTTGTATGATCTCCGTACATATTCATCAACATCAAATCCATTTCCTTAACAGAAGAAGTATTTGTTAGAATGCATGAGATCAATTGTGATCACAGGCTTACAGCACATAAAGCAATTATATAAATATAGAAAAATAAAGTTAATATTATTCAGGATAACCAAGACCAAAATAGAAGGGAAGCAAGAGTAAGTTGGGTGTTTAGAGAAATGTCATATACATAAGCAATAGTAAGCCTTTCTCCTTTCGATCATATAAGCCTTGTGGAATTGAGCCATCAAGGTTGTAGTTCGACAAGTTTCAGCAAAAATACCAGAGCAAATGACCTCAGTGTAGTTCAAAAACAAATATGGTTAATATGTTTGGAGGCTCAAAAGAAATTGTACACTTACAACACTTGAAGTCAGGATAAATTTGCTAGAAATGATGGTATAGAGCCACTGAAGTGATTGTAAGATAAGTCCCTATATCAGAACCATACAAGTGATGACACACCCACCTAAGTGACAAGGCCAGAATTGAATTAATATAGATAAATATTCCAAATAGTGCTTAAAAATAAAATCAATTGCAATGACAAGGAAATCTTACTTGGAAAGCAATGGGGTCAATATTTAATAGAAAAATACAAGGTTACTGTTAAATAGAACATGTAGAAGATCGAAAATCGAACACCCTAGACATTGGAATTATGAAACAAAGAACCAACAGCCAAATAATTCTTCAGCTATGAAGCAAATTCTCTCCAACAATAACTTCCAATTAAGACCTCTGTATAAAAATTTCATTGTGGTACATCTCAAAAATGCCAACTTACTCAACCAACATTTAAGATGCTCTACAACGGAAAAAAAACTAAGTCTCACATTATTGTTAAGGTTCCATTTAATGTCAAACAAGGTTCACATTAAAGAACTTATTCAGATGTCAAACAGAAATAATAGCATGAAGACCCACACTACCAAACTACGTACTTACTGATTTGAGTGCTATCAAACAAGTCATTGATTAATTAGATAATGGAACATACAAATAGAAATTAATTTTTTTTTAAAAAAAAGCAAAGGATGTAACAATTACCAATATAATCAACTAGAAGTGTATAATCGATCAGAATCGAAGCAACTAGAAGTGTTTTCTCAGGAATTGAAAATAATGCAAATGCAAACAAATTCATAGATCTAACAAAAAAATGGAACAGCTCTTCAACAATTTCTATAATCAAGTGATATAAACAAATTGCAGAATTTCATACATGGGTAAATCTCAAGTCGAATGAAAATTGAAAGATCAATGTAAAACATGGCATAGACAAAGAAAGGAACATAGGAAAACAGAGCAGGAGGTAAAAACATGTCTATTGAACGGAAGAAAAGCCATCATATTTTAAAAGTAGACTCAGATGTAAGCCATTAAAAGAGCACCGAACTAAAAACTTTGTTTCTTGTACTCAAAGGAGTACCTGCCGCGCGCTGGTCGGGCTGAGACGGAGGTCGGAGGCGGAGCCGCAGGCGGAGGCGCGGAGCCGCAGGGGGAGGCGGAGCCGCAGGGGGAGGCGGAGGCGGAGCTGCAGGTGGAGCTGCAGGCGGAGGCGGAGGCGGGAGGCGGAGGCGGGAGGCGGAGCCGCAGGTGGAGGCGGAGGGCCGGAGGCGGACTGGCGGAGGCGGAGCCGCAGGCGGAGGCGGAGCCGCGGAGGCGGAGGGTCTGCTGCTCTGCGCGTTGTCGCGTTGATGAGCGATTGAGCGGCGCAGAAACGGCGGATTGGGAGCTTTTGGCGTAACCCTAACAATTCAGTATACAAATTATACCAAAAAATTGTGCCCCTCCTAACTTATGGGCCCTGGGCCATCGCCCTGGTTGCCCTGGCTCAGGGCCGGCTCTGTGCTGACCCATGCCGCCCGAAACAAGAGGTATGGATTGTTCCGGCACGGGAACGGGCCGGCACCGGTTGAAGGAATCAAATCGAGTAGTCGTAAAACTTACCTCGAAGCAACACAATCGAGCTTCGAGCGGAGGGCGGAGGGCGGAGGGTGGAGGCGGCGGTGACTTCGTTGAGAAAATCGAATGGGCGTACGAAGACCGGTGCCGATAGCACGCGAGAACAGAAGGAATCAAATTGAGTAGTCGTAAAACTTACCTCGAAGCAACACAATCGAGATTCGGGCGGAGGGCGGAGGGTGGAGGCGGCGGTGATGAATGGGCGTACGAAGAACCCTAATCCCGATTAGGGATTTTATATACTAAATATAATTATAATACATAAATTTATTCTTCTTATTATTTTTTATATTAAATAAAAATATAAATAAGTTAAAGTAAAAAATAAAAAATATTTTATTTAAATTTTTTAAATTTGTATCAATAATTTATTTAAATTCTAATCGATCAAATTTTCTAAATATTTTTAAAAATTTTTAAAATATTTAAAATTTTGAAATATAATTCTAAAAAGTAATTAAAAATTCAGATTTTTTTTATTTTTAAAAATGTATCATTCCAAATATTTTTTAAAAAATATTTTCGAGTTGTAATATAAATTTTATATATATATATATATATATATGTAAATTTTAATTTTTAATATATAAATATATGTATATGCTACTTCTTAACAGCTCTGGTCATGATTTTGCAGTATTGCAGGAAAGTAAGACACAGAATCAACAAAGTACCTCTACTTTAAGGTGTCTTTAAATAGCAAGGCCCGACCGTCGATTGAAGTGGAGCCGAAGGTTGCGGAGGAAGTGGAGACGATGGTCCGGAGGAAGCGAAGCGGCGGAGATGTCCCGACCGTCGATTGAGAAGGGGAGGAAGTGGAGCCGAAGGTGTAGAAGTGGAGCCGAAGGTTGCTTGCGGAGGAAGTGGAGCCGATGGTTGGGTGTGGAGACGATGGTCCGGAGGAAGCGAAGCGGCGGTGTCTGTCGATTAAGAAGGGGAGGAAGTGGAGACGAAGGTCTTCTGTGGAGTTGAGGGGGAACGGTTTTAAATTGTTATTATAGCTTTAAAAATCGTTGTTGAAAGCGCAAATAGACACCGGTTTTAAATTGTTGTTATAACTTCAAAAACCGTTGTTGAAATCACAAATCGACAACGGTTTTCAAACCGTTGTCGTAGTCTTCAAAAACCGTTGTTAAAAGCGCACATAGACAACGGTTTAAAACCGTTGTTGTATCCTCCAAAAACTGTTGTCGTAGTCTCCAATCAACCTCTCAAAGACAACGAAAATATACAACGGTTTTAAATTGTTGTTATAGCTTCCAAAACCGTTGTTGAAAGCGCAAATAGACATCGGTTTTAAAATGTTGTTATAGCTTCCAAAACCGTTGTTGAAAGCGCAAATAGACATCGGTTTTTAAACCGTTGTCGTAGTCTTCAAAAACCGTTGTTGAAAGCGCACATAGACATCGGTTTTTAAAACCGTTGTCGTAGTCTTCAAAAACCGTTGTTAAAAGCGCACATAGACAACGGTTTAAAACCGTTGTTGTATCCTCCAAAAACTGTTGTCGTAGTCTCCAATCAACCTCTCAAAGACAACGAAAATATACAACGGTTTTAAATTGTTGTTATAGCTTCCAAAACCGTTGTTGAAAGCGCAAATAGACATCGGTTTTAAAATGTTGTTATAGCTTCCAAAACCGTTGTTGAAAGCGCAAATAGACAACGGTTTTTAAACCGTTGTCGTAGTCTTCAAAAACCGTTGTTGAAAGCGCACATAGACATCGGTTTTTAAAACCGTTGTTGTAGCCTCCAAAAATCGTTGTCGTAGGCTCTAACCGATGTCTCAAAGACATCGGTTTTTGTTAAAACCGTTGTTAAAAAGTAAAAGACATCGGTTTTGACATAAAACCGATGTCTTTTGAGTGTTGTTAAAGACCAATTTTCTTGTAGTGTAACACCAACCCTACTTTTTAGAAGGTTAGTGGCTAAATGCCAAAATTGATATGAAAGGAAATTTAACATGTATTCTAGATGCAAAAAATAGAAGTTTAAATAGATTGATTAAGATTAAATATTTGGTAAGTGAAAGAATACGTAGGTTGACAAAGATCAAATACCTGACGTGTGGAAGTCTAACTAGGGCTAGGGATTAGATATTTTGTAAGTGAGATACCAAATAGGTCGATGAGGACTAGAAACTTAACATGTGAATGCCTAAAAAAATTAAGGATAATATTCTTGATAGTATAAAGTCTGAAAAGATTAGGGAGACTAGATGTTAGATAAAGTGATAAATTTTTGGAGGTGAGGACTCTCTAAGCATGAAAGATCCAAAAACAAGAAACACTATAAGAAAACTATTAATTAATGATCGAATTAGCGATCAAATTTTAATCAGTTCATAATTAGCGATCAAATAAAAATTTCAATAACTAATTAGCTACCGAATTAAAACTTGATCACTAATGAGTGAAGGAATACATTTTGGTCTCAAAATTAACGATTGAATTAATTTTTGATCACTAAATTAACGATCGAATGAGATTTCGATTGCTAAATTAATGATAAAAAATTTATTCAGTCTCTAAATTAATGATCGAATAAAATTCGATCGCTAATTAGTGATAAAATTAATTTTTGATTGCTAACAATTAGCGATTGAATCAATCAACTAAAGTACTTTACTTTTCTTCTTATTTAATTTTCTTAAAACTCTAATTAATGATGAATTTATTTTTGTCATTAATTAGTGACAAAATTTAAAATTCATCATTAATATAGTGATCAAATTATAAATTCTGTAGTTAAAATAGTGATGAATTTTAAATTCCATAGTTAATTAGCAATAGACTTTAAAATTGATCGTCAATTAGCGACAAATCAAAAAATTTATTGCTAATTAGCTACCAATTAAAAGATTCGATCACTAATCTATTTTAAATTAGTCAAACAAAATTTTGGTCATAAAACCCTACTTTCCCAAATTCCTTCGCTGTGATGTTTCCTGCTGCTCCCTTTCTCTCCCCCAATCTCTCCTCTCTTTGTTGGATCGAGAAAATGCTAGAGGGGGAGGGTTGAATAGCACGTGTTGTACGGGTTAAAAAATCATTCAAATAATAGAGTCATGCAGCAAAAAGATAGACAATAGAAATGAAGACAAGGTAGTTTTACTTAGTTCGCAACCGCGTGACTACTATACCAAGGCCCGCAGTCAGTTTGATAGTTTTCGTTGGGCAATCACTATAAGTCTTTTTTTGGAAAAGAGGAAGGTTCGTTTCTTTTACAAAGATACAGATTAGTAACAATTTTACCGTCCCTTAGAATAATATAACACAAAAAGAAACAAACAATTGAATATGCAACAATCTATGCGTTACCAAATGCTAGGCTCGTTTGAGCTCATAGTGACATTGCATTATTGTTGCGTTGTTGAAATTTGAGCATCTTAGCATCGACCGTGAGTGTGAGGCATAGGAAAGTTGTCTTGAAGATGCTGGTCGATGGTGTTTTTATTAAGCATTCCGAGCACTTGGATCCCTTTCAGGTGCCTCCAAAATGGCCTATCCGATTTGACTCGTCGGTGAGTTATCCACCTCCGGGCGCCTGATCACTTTCATGAGCTTGGAATGTTGATGTAGCGACTATTGGATCAAACTTCACTTTAGCTGTGACATATCCTTCTCTGGGCACTGGATCCCTTCTAGGCACCTGGATGTTGATGTGCACCGACCGATTGAAGTCTGTCACCTCAACGTCTAGCTTGAGTTCGACCCTTCTAGGTGTTAGAACCTTCCAGGCGCCCAAATTTGTTCCAAGCTAGTTTTCAATACTAAGTCCCTGCATCATAGTGTTAGTATAACATGAATATAAAGAGTGTAATTGACAACTTTCTAGCTGTCCAGTCTCAACTTTCAATTTCCCGTGAAACCTTAAGTTTGACCTACACTTACTGCTCTCTTTTCGAGAGTGCACCCTCACTACTCTACTCGGGAAAATTTACCTAGTGTGAAACTTTGGTCCACTCAACCTGTTTGGACTTTTGCTCAGTTTTAATCTTGATCATTGAGACTTTCCGCTAGACCTCCAGTCCTTGACCTGTCTAGATTTCCGTCTGGTGTTCTCAACTCGCAGAGCTTCTTGTCTGGTGTCCTCGACTCCCAAGGCTTCCTACTCGATGTCCTCGATCTGCTGACTAGGACTTCCATGCAATTCTTTCGATCATGACTTTCTTGCCTAGGCTCAACTAGGACTTTTCTACAAACTCAATCAACACATTAGATCACAATCAACTTAACTTTGATTCCGTGCCAATATCAAAACCCAAGTTTGATCATATAGTGTTATTTGCAACAACAATCTCCTCCTTTTTGATAATTGATAAAATATTTAAAGTTAAAAAAAATAAAATAAATGAAGGTGGGAGAAAAAAGATTAATTTAGAAAGTAAAGCATATTCAAAAATCTTTTGTTTCTCCTCTTGAACTTTAATTCCACCCGCCAGAACTTTTGTCTTTCTAAATTATTCATTTCTCCCCATGAATAAATTTATTTTTCTCTTTTTTACTTTAGCTCTACTCTCTTCCCCTTTGACAAATATCAAAAATAGATTTTCTTTCACAAAAATATTCTAGGTTTTAAATTTATTTTCTAAGTCTTCATAAGTTTTCAACAATTAGTTTTCAAAGGGAACTTTTCTAAATACTCAAAAATATTTTTCAAGACATGTTTTAGAAGTTTTTGAAGTTTCCAAATTGAGTTTTAGAAAATAGATTTTCAAAGTGAGTTTTTAACAATACTTTAATAAGGTAAAAAAAAGGTTTTTCAATTTGAAGTTTGGGAGAGAGTTTTTCAAAAGACTTTTAAGTCACTTAGAAAGTTTTCAAAACTCTTTTATTTTGAACCACATACTTAATCAATTCCAAAACAACTTTAGATTAAAAGCACTTCTAACACCTTTTTTAGAAGATATTTTTAGTTAAACACTATTTTACAAGTAAGTTTTAGAAATGAGTTTAAAAAAATGCATTAAATTTTTGAGATTTTGAAAGAGCTTAGTGACAAAACTAGAGACAATTTTCAAAAGCCCTAAGTAATGATTTCAAATTTTGATCTCTTAATACCCTATTTAAAAATAAGTAAGTGGCATCAAATAATATATTAACTAAAGACTTTAATGCTTGCAGAAATTTATATCATTAAGCAAGCTTTAATGTAGGTCTATTCTTTTGCAGAAGAATAGAGTCCAAGCATGTATCATGTGAAACTTAAAGTTATGACTTAGGCTACAAACATTTCTTTGTCTAGGGTTTTTGTGACTAAGGATAAAATTTGCATTGTTTGATAAGGTTTAAACTAACTGGGTTAATTAGATTAGTTAAATTAAATAGATATTTGATTAATTAGATTGATTAAATTTTAATTAAGTATTAGGTTAAATTAGTTAATTTAAGTATAAATTAAGGTTAAGTGTTTAAGATTTTCTTATGTTTTAAATTTTATTAAGTTTAAATTAGGTTAAGTGTTTAAGGTGTATTACTTTTAAAGTTTATTGAGTTTAAATTAAGTGTTTAAAGTTTATTATGTTTTAAGGTTTATTGAATTAAGTTTAATTTAAATTAAGTGTTTTAAGGTTTATTATGTTTTAATTGTTTATTAAGTTTAAATTAAGTATTAATTATTTCAATAGAGGTTTAATTATCTATGAGTTAATTAGTTAAATTCAAATAATTAATTAGGATTTTAATTGAATTAATATATTAAATTAATTTGATTAAGTTAAGTTTTAATTTAAATTGAGTTTAGATTATTAGAATTTTTTTAAATTAAGTTTTAAGTTGATAACTAATAAGTTAAGTTTATTAAATGTATTAGATGTATTAAGAATTTATTAGGTTGAAATTATTAAGTTGTAGTTAATAAGTTTTCATTAAGTTAACTTGTTAAACTTTTAATTATTAGTTAAAGTCAACATTATTAGTTAAGTTAGATTATTTAATTTGGATTAGCATAATAATTGAGTTTAAAATTATTAGTATTAAATTAATAACTAAGTTTAAGATTAGTGTTATTTAATTAAGGTTTATTTATTAATTAATTTTAGGTGGGTTGTGTAAGATAGTTTGTTAATTTTATTTTTAATTAAAATTGAGTTAAATTAATTAGATTTATTGAATGTTAGGTTAAATTAAATTACTTATATTATTAGATTAGACTAAGTTAATTAATTAAGATTAAATTAATAATTAAGTTTATGTTTAAATCTTATTTAATTAATATTAAATTGCCTTTAAGATTTTATTTAAGTTAGGTACTTAACTTATATTAATTTGTTTTAGTTTGGATTAATTAAACTTATTTAAGATAAGATTGAATTAATTATTTAGAGTTTTAAAATTAAGTTTAGTTAAGTTTTAATTAATTTAGGATTGAGTAGTTTAAGTTTAAATATAGGATTTAATTGTTTAATTACTTTAGTCTATGTTAGGTTATTTAGGTTTTACTATTTAAGATTTTTATTTGAATTTAAGTTTGAGATTATTTAATTATTTAACTTATTTAGTTTTAGATTAATTGATTAAATTTGATTTATTATATTTAGTTAAATTGATTAATTAAATGAATTAATTTTCAATTAAGCTCTAAATCCATCTCACCCATTTTTAGATTTTCAATCAATTAGTCCTATGGGTTGTGTGAGATGGTTTATCAATTTTATCATTGATTAACTTAATTTTAAGTTCTAAGACTTGATTGACTTTGAGTTAGATTCAAGTTTGATCATTGATCAATTAAGCAGGTTTTAGCTTCCAAGCTATGGTGAGGCACAGAGACGTTCTTGGGTATCGGAGCAACAACCACTTTTTAAAACAAAATTAATTCATGAAATTATATACTTAGTCAATCTATTAAAAAACTCTGGTCTAACTGGTTTATGATATGACAAGGTAGCTTCAGTCAGTTTCATTTAGCTAAGCAGATCAAGTAGGATACTCTTTATCCTACTTAACTACCTAGACCAAGATTCCCTAATGTACTATCATCTCACCCCACCCTGATACTAGATTGGGCAAGTGTCAGTCAAGTTTGTATCCTTATCTAGCCCAGGTTTAGTTTAAGTTCAAAAGAAAAACATAAAAAAAAAATCAATTTATCTATCCAAGATGGTTTTTCTATTGGCTTCTCCTGCATCATGACCTTGATAAGGTCTAGTCAGATAGTGAATCTAATCCTTGAGGATCTAATAAGTTAGATTCCTTGATGGTGAATGTTGATGTCCTTATAAAGACGCTTCCGGGTGCCGGGATCCCTTTTGGGGTGCCTCAGACCGATCCAATCTGATATGATTCCGTTGGTCTTTATCGAGGTCAATTTCTGCTGATTCGGGTGTCTGGACTAACCCCAAGTGCCTAGACGCTCTAGGCGCCCGGAGCATGATCTAGGTGCCTAAAGCATGATCCGGGCACTCGGATCTAGTCAACTTAGGTTTGACCTAAATTCACTCTGGGCTTGGTTTGACTACTTCTGTTTGCTCCTCTTATGCTTCCTTAGTCTTGCTTCTAACTCCTAGTTCCTACAAGCTTAGCATATAAAAAATAAGCAACCTAAGCCTACTTATAGTCTGTCTGACCTACTAGACTTATCTAAGCCTTACCCTGCAGGTCTAACCTAGACTTACTTGTGCCTAACTTTCAGTTAGGACTAGTCACTCGGTAGACTTTTCACATGCCAAACATCCAATCATCCTTGACCTGCTTGGAATTTCCCTTACTTAACATTCAGTTAGGTCTAGTCACTTAGTATACTTCCCACACGCCAAATATCTGGTCACCTTTGACCTATTTGGACTTTTCCTTGCCTAACCTCCAGTTAGGACTTCCTTGCCCAGTTTCATTCACTAGGACTTTCTGCCTAGTCTCCAACCAGGACTTCTTCTGCCTAGCTTTCAACTAGGACTTCTCCTTACCTATCTTTCAACTAGGACTTCTCCTTACTTAGCCATCAACTAGGACTTCTCCTTGCCCAGTCCAACTGACTAGAACTTTTTGCTAGTCTTCTAGTCAACTTTTACTTGACTAGACTTTACTCATCCAAACATTAGGTCCTATTTGGATTAACCCTTAGTTAAACTAACCAGACCTAGGTATATTGTCAAACATCAAAACCCTGGAGGTAGATTAGTGCTCCCTACACCAACAGATTCGTAGTCTTACAATTAGATATTTTTTATTCTATTTACAATTGGTTTGTGTTTCATTACCTTGGTGCTCATGGTTTGCTCATGAAGTTCGACCAGTTTATCCCAGAGGTCTTTTGCATTGATAAAGGGGTCGAAGCGGTTGAGCCCCTCCTTGGTCAAACCACATTGTAATGTTTGAGTTACCTTAACATCGACTTCAATCTATCTCTTAATTTCAGGAGTCCAATACTCGTATCCGACTTTATTGATCAGTAGAGTGAACCCAGTCTTGATGGAGATCCACATGTCCACCTAGGTCTTCAAGTAGAACTCCATGCGACTTTTCTAGTAAGCAAAGTCATCTCCGGTGAAGAGCGGGGGGGGGGGGGGGGGGGGGGTGCGGGTTGTACTATAACCCTCTTGATATGCCATTTAAAAACTTACACACACAAAAACAAAATGATGTTCCAAGACTTAGTCTTGATTAGTAGTTTGGGAAGAATAGAGTGCCCGAAGGGAAAAATTGATCGAGTGGTGTTGCATAATTTTCTAGCAATTTCAAAAAACCAAAATCAATTATTAATTAGAAGAGGTGATTGCATCAATTCTAACTAAGAATGAAAAACTAAAAAATCAAATGAATAAAATAAGCTTGATTGGTGGTTGCACCAATTTTAAGCACCTCACTTTGATCTCAATTGTTAGATTGAGAAAGCGCTAGAGGGGGGGGGGGGGGTGAATAGTGCACTTTGTATGCATTAGAAAATCATTCGAATAATAGAGTCATGTAGTGGAAAGATAGACAACAAAAATGAAGACAAGGTAGTTTTACTTGGTTCACAACTGCGAGGCTACTACTCTAAGGCTCACAGTTAGTTTAATCGCTTTAGTTGAGCAATCACTATTAGCCTTTTTCTCGGAAGAGAAGAAGGTATATTTCTTTTACAAAGATGGGGATTGGTAACAATATTACCACCCCATAGAATAATACAACAAAAAAAGAAATGAACAATTGAATACACAACAATCTAAATGTTACCAAATGCTAAGCTCGTTTGAGCTCGTAGCGGTGTTGAGTCGTTGAAGCTTTAGTGTCTTAGCATCGATCGTGAGTATTAGGCATAGAAAAGTTGTTTTGAAGCTACTAGTCAATGGTGTTTTTATTGAGCATTCTGGGTGCCTGGATCCCTTTAGGGCGCCTCCCGCATGACCTATCCGATTCAATTCGTCAGTGAGTTATCTAGCTTTGGGCACCTGGATCCCCCTTCTAGCAGCTTGGAAAGCTAACGTGGTGATTATTGGATCAGATTTTGTTTTGGCTGTGACTTATCCTTCTCCGGGTGCTTGACTTGCATTGATGAATCAAAGTTTGCCACCTCAAGTCCGACTTGAGTTCAACCCTTCCAAGCACTACAACAAATTTGATTTTCTGCAGCACGTCATCAACGGCGCACAATTATAGTGTGCTGTTAATAATAATTTTTACGACGCGCCTAATCAAGTGCACTGCGGATAATATTTTATATTTTACAATTAACAGCGCATAAATAATAGTGCGTTGCGAATACCATTTTTCTCAGCGTGCAAAAATTATACGCTATAAATATTAAATAATATTTATAGATATTTACAACGTGTATGAATGTACGTTGTTAAAAGGGATTAAAAAAAATATTATTGACAGCATACAATGGATAAATGCTGTTAAAAGGCTGTTAAAAGTGTTAAAAGGGATTAAAAAAGTTTTCCTCGCTCGCGCTCGCTCGGTTAGGTTTCGCCGCCCGCTCCTCAGCCTATTCACCTCTCCATTCCTCTTCACCATCGCGTGCTCGGCTTCTCCGTTCCTCTCCACCGTCGTGAGCTCCTCCTCCACCGTCGTGCTCGCTGTCGTTCCCCCTCAGTCCGTGCTCGCGCCGTTCCTCCTTCGTCCATCGCGAGCTCCTCAGTCCATGCTTAATTGGGGATAACATCGACCGCGGCCACCGACTCATTCTTCGTCGGCGCTACAAGAGGCCGGGCGAAGAGCGGTTAATGCAACCCTTGGCCGCGGGCGGGCGAGAGGGTGGGCAAGCGAGAGAAGAATCGAAGACTGATTCCATCTCCCTTCTTGTCGTGGCTCCTTCTCTCTAACCCTAAGAAGAAGTGTTCCTTCCAGGGGATTCCGGAGTTCTCTTATTTTTCTACTGTCGGGAGCGTTGAGATTTGATAAGGGATGGCACCGGGGCAAGGAGTGGAGAAGCCGCAACAGCAATTTTGCTATACGCAGACGCTGTCAAAGGTGCTCCACCTACGGAACCTGCCATGGGAGTGTACGGAGGAGGAGCTCGTCGTCCTCTGCAAGCCATTTGGAAGGATCGTCAACACCATGTGCAACGTCGGCGCCAACAAGAACCAAGCCTTCGTCGAATTTGTACGTATCGAACTCTTCTCCCTGATCCTGATTCGCTGTGCAGTTTGTAGCATTATGTTTAGATAATCTATATTCCTCTGTAAAAACTACTGAAACCCTAAATTTTATGGCATTGCACTTTTCAATTTGATGTTTTTTCCCTTCGTGTTTGGTCCCCAAATCTTGACATCGGACTCTGGAAGTTTTGTTTATACTTTATTTTTTGTCAGATTGGAAAGGCAGCAATGTACAAAAGCCAATAAACTGAAGAAATCCCTCTATAACAAGATTTCCCCATTTGACCTTTAGAGCAGGTGAATCACATCCCTCTATTGCTTCCTTTGTTTTAACCCAGTATACTAGATCTAAATTAGCTAGGATACATAGGTTGAACTCTTTCTTGAAGTTCCAACATCATTTAGCTTAACTCTTGGGTTTTACTCCCTTTTGCGATATACATGTTAGTGTAGTATACTTGTAAGATATCGTAGTTCTGAATCTACTGTGAAAATTGTCATTTTGTCTCAATATAGGTGGACCCTAACCAAGCAATTTCGATGGTTTCGTACTATGCTTCTTCATCTGAGCCAGCCCAAGTCCGTGGAAAAACTGTTTATATTCAATATTCAAATAGGCAAGAAATTACAAACAATAGGACAGTATTGGAGAAGTTCCTGGGAATGTCTTGCTTGTCACTATCGAAGGTGTTGAAGCTGACAATGTCAGCATAGATGTTATTCATCTAGTTAGTTGTGACAGAATCTATGTTATTCATCTGGTAAGTTGTTGATAGAATCTATGTTATTCATCTGGTAAGTTGTTGACAGAATCTAAGTTACAAAATACAAATAAAGGTGTTTAAAGACTATGTTCATCCTATCAAATAATTGGTTTTAGCTTCTCATTGGGATTGAGGAAAATGATTAGCTTAAATTTATATACTTTTGATGTTAGTTTGACAATCTTATTTTGGGATTCCCATACTCGATCTTTATTTACCAATCACTCCAAGATTTGGAAAAACAGATGTTGTATGGAACATCATATACTTTGAAAGTAAGATCATTGGAACTTATGTATAATTCTTTTTGGTTGACTTCTTATTTTTGAAACATTTCTATCTTGAAAATAATCTGTCAGATGCTTCATCTAATGATTTGATGAGAGCCTGAGATATTTCCATAGGCATAATAATTCCTATGTTGATAGTTTTAAGGAACACAAATGTTGTTGTATATCTTCTTTTCAGGCTATTTTTATGATCGAGTTGCTTTTGTCCTTTATGGAAACTTTAAGGTCACATTTTTTGTATTTTTTTCCTTGCATAAAATTTTGTTTGAAAGGGGTATTTAGTTTTTGCTTTGAGCTGCATTTGGGTGACTTCCAATCATTTTTAAAGGAAATTAAGTTATGGATCTAAACTTTACATTTATAGTCTATGTTGGATAGATTTCTTCATAATAATTAATAGTAAAAGATCCAAAAAATGTTTCAGGTATTCTCAGCCTTCGGTTTTGTGCATAAAATTGCAACCTTTGAAAAAGCTGCTGGCTTTCAGGTAAGACTTTGTCATGGGGTTTTTGATAAAACTACAGGTTATAACTTTCCTTTCATTGGATGTTTTGCAAGCACTAATTCAATACATGGATTCAGAGACTGCTGCTAGTGCAAGAAATGCATTGGATGGGAGAAGTATTCCGAGGTTATAGATTTTTCCATGTTTTGATGTCGATAGCAATGTTGCAGCTCATGTAATTAAACACAATATTATATTTTTGTTTATTATTTATAGCATGCTTTATTATAAAAATTTGTTTGATCATTAATTACTTTTTATTGCTATATAGTCAAAACTAAAGAATGTGAATGCTAGAGATATCAGTGTTAATGTTAAATGTAAGCTGCTTCATTGTTCTATTGATGGAGTTGTTGCAGAAGGTCGAATTGCATCAAAAGCACATCACGTTCCTCTTGGTGGATCTTATTGGAAAGTTTGGATTGATAGAGTTTTCGTGAAGAATGTGGAGTTAATTCGACCAAACGAAGAGATGTTTTTTCTTGAGGATTCAATAGGAAGCACAGTCGCTTGGGCATCAATGTTTATAGTTTTGTCTGACTGATATAGATGCTAATGATTTGACCATATACTTTTTGTAGTAAAGATGAATTTTTGTTTGGATTATTTTATCTAACTAAATGTTGATGGTTATCTCTGATATATATGCATATTGTTTGAGCTCTGATTTTATAATTGTGAATGTGATATTATAATTGTATATGATATTTGTATGTGGTATTTGTGTGTTGGATTATAAATGTTAGAGATTTGATTTTATAATTATTTGTATTTGTATTATATTTGTGTATATAGGTATATTGTAATGTAATTATCCGGAGTGTGCGCCTCGTGCGCTGCGGATGTATTATAAGTTTCAACAGCTTAGGGTTATGTAGCATGCAATGTACGTTGCGGATAGCTTAATTACGCGCTGCGGAAAGTCAAATTTGTTGTAGTGAAGTGTCTGAATCTGTTCTGAGCTAGTTTCTAATACTAAGTCTCTACATCACAGTGTTAGTATAACATGCATCTAAAGAGTGTGATTGACAACTTTCCAACTGTCCAGTCTCAACTTTCAATTTTCCATGAAATCTTAAGTTGAACCTACGCCTACTGCTCTCATTCTAAGAGTACGTCCTCACTACTCCACTCCGAAGAGTTTATCTGGTATCAAAGGTCCACTCGATCTGTTTGGACTTTTGCTCAGTTTTGATCTTGACCCTCAAAAGTTCTGCTAAACCTTCAATCCTCAACCCATCTATATTTTCACATGGTGTTCTCAACCCCAGGGCTTCCTACCTGGTGTCCTCGACCCCTAGTGCTTCTTGTCTGATGTCTTTGATCTGTCGAGACTTTCGTCTAGTTCTTTCAACCAAGACTTCCTTGCCCAATCCTTCCGATCAGGACTTCTTTGCCTAAGCTCAACTAGGACTTTCTTGCGAACTCAATCAACACATTAGATCACAAGCAGCCTTACTTTATCCCTTTACTAATATCGAAACCCAGGTTTGATCGTATGGTGCTACTTGTACCAACACTCTTTGATAGAAACAGACTAATTCTTTCTCTTTCCTGTTGCTCCTTGCATTTCGCTTAGGTTCTTTGTCTTCCCTTTCTCTTCTCTTTAGCTTGTCGGCCTCTCTCACTGACAAAAACATCCTTGAGGCCTAGCGTGAGGCTGTGGGTGAGGTGCAACCTCGTTGGGAGGTTGCAACCTCGCCGCAAGGCCGCTAGCAAGGCACAACTTCACTAGGAAGTCGTGACCTCGCCGCAAGGCCGCTGGCAAGGTGAGACCTTGCTAGGAGGCTGCGACCTCTCCGTGAGTCATCACCTCACCGCGAGGTCACTAGCGAGTCGTGACCTCACCAAGAGGCCGCCGATAAGTCATGACCTAGTTGTGATGCCTCAACTGCTCGATGTGAGGCTTAGATCGGGTGACAGGGAGACCCATTTTGTAGAAAGTATGAAAAATAATTCAATCTCTTCTTTAAAGAAGAGATTGAATTAGAGTGTTGTTCTTCATTTCCTTATCATGTTCCTACAACAACTATATGAGTGGATTAGATAGATTAATTGTTTATCTTTATTTGTCTTTTCTTGTTTCTAGGAATAAAAGTCTAAGTTATTGATGGTATCGACCGTTGTTGTTCGACGGCTAGTACCAAAGACGGTGACACAACTTGTAGCTTTGGAAGCCGTCCTGAAGAGCACTTAGCGTAGATCACCAGTAGCGGCAGAACTTTGACGAGGGCCACTCGATTGATGTCATTTTCGTTGAACGTCATTCGCTAGGTACGCGTAGAATATTTATTATTCTGAATATTTTAAATTTTAGTCATGTTTTATGCTTGTTGTATTTGTATGCGTGTGTTGTAATAATTAAGTTTAATTATTATTTTATTTTCACTGTGCACAATTGTGATACGTGTAAACACGCGCAATGCATCGGGCCAATTCTAATAGTGGTATCAGAGCCTGATAGTACAAGGCATAAGTATAAAATCATTTTGCGTGTTATAGTTAGTCATAAATCTAATTAAAATTTTTTACTATTTAATTTATAATTTCTAATTATAGAAATTTCTTAATTTATTAGGAATTTTGAATTAGAAAAAATTATTTCCTAATTAAATAAATTTTTTTAATTAAAGAATTTTATTTTTAAAATAAAATATGTGATTAGATATGAAAAATTATTTTCTAATCTAATTGAAAATTTTTAATTTATAAAATCATATTCTTAATAATATTTTATTAAATAAAATTTATGATGACTATAATTGGAAGTAGTCATAATTAGTTGCATTAATTATGTCATGCCATGTCATTTGTCATGACTAATTGTATTAATTATATCATGTCATTTATTATCATGTCATGTAGATAATTCGGTTGTTTATATGAAAAGAGGATGCGACCTAAAAATCTCTTATAAAATTATTAAAGCTAACACCTTCCGTTAATATAGTTAGAACTAGGGTTTGATTTCTTATTTGGGTTGTTGGACTCTCTCCAAGCCCAACTTAAAATTTGATATGTTCGAACCATCGAGATACGATCTCAATATTAACGGGTTGGTTTTAACTTGAAGCATTAATTTGTTGGACTCTCTCCAAGGTTAATGTGGATAGAGGTGAAGTTGAGTGTTATGCATATGATGTATACATGTTAATATATTAACAAACCAATGTTTATGTGAACATTTAATTAGCTGATAGTATAATATGATAGTTATGCATACATGATACATAATCGATATATGATGTCTACCACTCTAGCTAAGAATGGTTTGTTGAACTCTCTCCAAAGTTATTCTTATCTATAGTGGATATTAACCCATTTAGAGAAAAACCTACTATCTCCCGAATCAAAGTAAGAGCTCTTGAATTTGAAAAATAAATAGGACCCATATGGATGTAAATTATTTACAAATATATTGCAAAACTCATCTCTCATATGTGCTCAATTGTTTTTTTAGGTTAATCGATTAAGTATGATGTCTTTGAATTTGCATGCAATTTTAGATACCAATAAGTTAACCGACCCTAACTTCCTAGACTAGTATAGAAATTTGAGAATTATTCTCAAATCTGAAAACTTGCCTATGTCCTCGACGACCTTCTTCCAGGACCTCTTGCAGATGATGTGACTAATGACTAAAGGTTGGTTCATCAGAAATATCTAGACGATTCTGAACTAGCTAGTTGCATCATGCTAGCCTCTATGTTACCCGACATGTAGAAATAATATGAGCATATGGATGTTTATACTATTGTGTTTCACCTTCATATTTGATGAAGAAAATTCAAATGAAATTAACAATGATTCACAAATAAAATTTAATAATCAAAATAATCAAACTAACCCTAATGATCAGGATGATGAGGAATTAACTATAATAAATAATCATTCAGATAGGTCTGACCCTGAACCAAATAGAATAACTCAAACACCAAGACTTAGAACTAATCACCCACCTGACCAAATTCTGGGTGACCCAACCTTAGGTGTAAGAACCAGATCAGCTTATAGGAATCTAAGTCAAATAGCTTTAATTTCCAAAATTGAACCTAAAATCATAGAAGAAGCATTATCAGACCCAGATTGGATCATAGCAATGCAAGAAGAACTAGCTCAATTTGAACGAAACCAGGTATGGGATTTAGTTCCCAAACCTGACAATAAAACAGTTATAGAGACCAAATGGGTATTTAGAAATAAAACTGATGATAAAGGTGAAGTAGTTAGGAACAAAGCTAGACTAGTAGCTAAAGGGTTCAGCCAAGTAGAAGGGTTAGACTATGACGAAACTTATGCACCCGTAGCTAGACTTGAATCCATCCGAATGTTATTAGCCTATGCGGCACATAAAGGATTCAAGCTCTACCAAATGGACGTCAAGTCCGCATTCTTGAACGGGTTCATAAAAGAAGAAGTCTATGTAGGTCAACCACCAGGGTTTGAAGACAAAGACCACCCTGATTATGTCTTCAAACTAAAGAAAGCCCTATATGGACTTAAACAAGCTCCTAGAGCATGGTATGAAAGGCTTTCAACCTACTTAGTTACTAAGGGTTTCCAGCAAGGACAAATTGATCCGTCCTTGTTTGTAAAAACAATAGAAAAAGACTTCTTTATAGCTCAAATTTATGTCGACGACATAATTTTTGGATCAACCAACTCAAAATATTTAAAAGAATTTATTAGGTTAATGAAAAATGAATTCGAAATGAGTTGGGTAGGAGAATTACACTTTTTCTTGGGACTTCAAATTAAACAAACTAAGGATGGAAATTATATTTACCAAAGTAAATATGCAAAAGATTTAATATTTAAATTTGGAATGGAAAACTCTAAAGAAATAAATACACCAATTGCAACCAACTGTAATATAGATAGTGACCCAAATGGTAAACAAGTAGACCTAAAATATTATAGAAGTATAATAGGAAGTCTACTCTACCTAACTGCAAGTCGACCTGATATATTATTTGCAGTAGGTATGTGTGCTAGGTATCAAGCTAATGCTAAGGAATCACATCTAACCGCAGTTAAGCGGATACTAAGGTATATCAAAGGAACCTTAACTGTAGGAATGTGGTACCCTAGAAATAATAACTTTGACCTAATAGGATATTCAGACTCAGATTACGCCGGTTGTAAACTAGACCGCAAAAGTACAAGCGGTGGATGTCAGTTCTTGGGTCCTTGTCTAGTCAGCTGGTGTAGTAGAAAGCAACACTGTGTTGCATTATCTACAACTGAAGCTGAATACATAGCGTTAGGTGAATGTGTTGCTCAAATACTCTGGATGATGCACACATTAACTGATTTTAATTTAGAATATAAAAATACAAAGGTCTTAATTGATAATATAAGTACAATAAATTTAACCAAAAATCCAGTTCACCATTCACGAACCAAACATATAGAAGTAAAACACCACTTCATACGCGACCATGTCGCTAAGGAAGAAATTGTACTTGACTATGTCGAGTCAAAATCCAACTTAGCAGACATATTCACTAAACCTTTACCCGAGTCAGAGTTTAGTACATTAAGAAGGAGGTTAGGTTTATGTTTGGTAGAGTAGTAAAATAAAATTTTCAAAACTCATTTTTTCATTTTTTAAAAAATCTATTATAAGTATTTTTTTCAAAAAGGCATTTCAAAACTTTACTTATTTTTGAAAATTTTTAGTTTCTTTTAAACTTTATTTTTTCAAAATATAAAAAGAAATATTTTAGCCTTAGACTAGATGCAATCCCCTAGAAAGCATGATCCTATAGATCTAGGTGGACATCTCACAAAGCACACTAGATACCTTGATTGTGTTTGTTAAACATAGAACGGTGTGAGATGTATAGGCCTTTAGTCTAAGTACCAAGATGCTTAAGTCAGTGCATCGAACCTTACTTAGACTTTAAACTCATATTGATCAAGTTAAGTGTCCCAAAAGAAAAGTTTACCTTCTAAATTGGGATGATACACTTACACTTGGCTAACTGGGTCAAGCTTCTACTTTCTAGTAGTTAGCTAAAACCTAAGTTGGACACGCGCCCCAAAGGATAAATTTTTTTTGTCTAAGTATTTTTATTATTAAAGCTTAGCTTGGACTCAAACCCTTAGAATAATACTTTTGATTATGTCAAAGGGGGAGAGAGTTTTTCAAGGTTTCAAACTTAAACTTTCAAAAACTTAACTTGTTTTTCAAAACTTTCAACTTGGTTTTTTTCAAACTTTTTCAAAACTTTCAAACTTTTTCAAAACTTTCAAACTTGTTTCAAAAAAAAATTTCAAAACTTTCAAAGGTTTTAATCTGTTAAAAAGAAAAGGAGATTGAATTCAGGGGGAGAAAGATAAGAATTGAATTCAGGGGGAGAATCAAATTCAAATTTGTTAAGCATGAATTCAGGGGGAGTGAAATGAAAATCCACACAATTTCAATTATGCATGTTATTTTTGTTATGCATTGCAATTATTATTTGCATTTAATTATTTGACTTAAGCTTAGATATGATTTTAACTTAACTTGAAACCTTAAGTTGCCATAATCAAAAAGGGGGAGATTGTTGGTGCAGGGAGCACCAGCAGATCAAACCTGAGTTTTGATAATGGAACTAGGTTCAAGTTAAGTGTGTATGTTGGACTGATATGTTAATCTAAGTGTGCAGGGAGCACAGGTTTGACTAAGTCCTAGTGGAAGCTAGGCAATGAAGTCTTGGCAGAGTCAAGAGCACCAGGTGAAGTCTGGGCTGGTCAGGAGGACCAGGCCGCAGCAGAAGTCTGGGTTGGTCAGGAGGACCAAGCCGCAGCAGAAGACTGGACTGATCGGGAAGGATCGAGTCGCAGCAGAAGACTGGGCTGGTCGGGAAGGACCGAGCCGCAGCACAAACCCTGGGGGCCGAGGACAGAGCCGAGCAAAAGTCCAACGAGTCAGGAGGACTCGGTTGGCATCAGGTAAATTCTCCTGAGTGGAGTGGGTGAGGACGCGTTCCCAAGGGGAACATTAGGCGTCGGTCTAACCTAGGGTTTCACTGGAAACCTGAAGTTAAGACCTTGAGTTGGTTCCAGGAACTGGCTCAAAAATAATCTTATTTTGCATGTTATTTGCTAACATTTTTGCAGGAATGGAAAAATCGATCGAAAGCAAACTCTGGGATAAAAAGCTGATTTTTGTCACTGGAGTCGACCCAGATGGGACTGGAGTCGACTCCAGCTGAGTCAGCCGAATCCCGGAAGTCAGCGCGATGATTTTCCGCCACTTCGACTGGAGTCGACTCGAGTGGACTCTGAGTCGACTCAGGGTCAAAAACTATCCGGTTGACGCCACGGCGACTGGAGTCGACTCAGGCAGGTAGTGGAGTCGACTCAGGCAGGATAACGAGCGGGAACGATAGAGTTCTATCTGCCACGTCGACTGGAGTCGACCCAGATGAACAGTTGAGTCGACTCAGGCCAGCTATAAAAGAAGGACGCGAGCAGCAGCCGAACAACACCATTTTTCCGATTCCAAGCTCCGTTCTCGCGACTCCCAAGTGCTACTTGCTCGACATCGGTGCCGTACACGATCCAGATCATCCCGAGACCCGCCGATACGCCGAGATCAATTTTTGGGGAGTTCCAGCGCGATCCAAAAGTCGGTAACTAAGTTTATTTAAATGCATTTTAATTGTACCAAGTTTTTTGAAGTTGTGATCTTTGTACTTCGTTACACTTGCTGCCGTAAGGGGCAAGTGCTTTAGTGGATTTGCCCGCAGTAAACGGTCAAGGACCGTGGGCCTTGGAGTAGCAGCCTTGGGCTGTGAACCAAGTAAATAAAAGTGTCATTTACTTTTTTATTTCTGCTTTTCATTTCAACTGCTTCCGCAAGTATTTCGTTAAATCGCTTCCGCACGTACTTCGAACTCCGATCTTATTAAAAATCGAAAAGCGTTAAACACGCTATTCACCCCCCTCTAGCGTGTTTTCTCGATCCTACACGAATCAATATGTTTTAAACGATTGATTTCCAATAATCGTAGTCGATTAACGAAATCAATATTACCTGTAGGATAATCGTTATCCCATCCAGTGTCAGTTGCTATCAGAACTCTTAGATCCCACAAATGGTCGTCATTGTCGTGATCGTGGGTGTGACAGGGGCTGAGGAAGCCTCACACCGTGATTATAGTACTCGAGATGAGATACTTAAAGATTTACAGAGATAAGCCACAAAGTTATCCCAACGTCTAGTGGCGTAAAATCTAAAAGATCATAAGTTCTCTTATCCTAATTCTTTCGATTTTAAAATTTTCTATCACAATTACAAAAGTCATGGTCGAAAGAAGCAGTATGAAGATATTAGATTTTCAATTAATTTTCTTGAATTTTTTGGGACTAAGAAATTTGTTGATTGACTTAACGAAGTGGAAAGATTTTTTTTTATTATAAGGAAGTGCCCGATCGTGTAAAAGTTAAATTGATTGTCATCAAACTCACCGATCAAGCATTAACATGGTGAGAGTAGTTGCAACGCTTACGAGACAGAGAGGGCAAAGTCAAGATTACTGATTGGGAGAAGATGAAGAGTCACTTTTTTCCATTTGGCTACACTCAAACTGTGTTTTAACGACGACAGACATTGAGGCAGGATGCAAGATTGATGGATGATTACATGGAGAAGTTTTACTAGTTGATTGAAGAAGACGATGACAAAATCAACATATTTGATAATCCAATTTATGACGATGCTGACGAAGAGGAGATAGACCTAAACGAAGCATTGATCGAAGACCAAAAGCTCACTTTGTCCGACGACAATCAATAACCTAGTTCATCAATCGACGAATCTCTAATCTCCATCATCTCACCTTGCATTGACTTAATGTCCTAATTTATTCAGTATGATGAAGACGAGACCGAGTCAACTGACGAGCTAATATATTACAAGGTAATGTATGACGATGATGAAGTTGTTGATGAAATTTGTGACAACGTGTTACAAGTTTCAAACATTGATAATTCCTCCAACAAAGACGCCATTAGTGACGAAGGCACCTACTGGAGATACATCCTGCTCACCTTCCAACAGGTTGACACCTGGTTTTAAGGCCAACCTGTCGCTCCTTCTTTCTTTTTTGTCTGGATCCAACATAACTCCGAAGGTGCAGTAGTTGTTGTGGGACTTCTTCAATGACAAGGAGCTCTGCAAGAGTATTGACTCGATGTTCAATGTGTGTCCACACCCAAACGAGAAGCTGCGGATGGAGAACTCCAAGTCGAAGGACGAGCTTGATCATGTCTCCAGTCTAGTGTCGAGGCATCTTGGACAACCTATCACCCAGCTACTCCCGATACAACCAGTATCGGACCTTGATCTTCTATTGTGAAACCCTTCTTCTTTTCCATATGCATATTGCGCAAGCATTACTGATGATCTCGAGACTCCCCTTATGATAGACATTGCAAATAACGCGATGGAGGAAGTTAACAGGCTTGTGCAAGTGGATGGACCCTTGTGAGTGAAGTCTAGAAGTAATGGGAGGGAAATACTTCAACTTGAGACATGACAGGATGTTTAAAAGGTTAGGGCATCAACTCAAGTTTCCAGTTGTTCGAATTGAGGCATCATGTAAGATCCTAGAAATTTTAGAATTAGAACTAACCAATTAAAGGTTGAGTTTTAATTAGGTCGGATTAAGTGGATTGAAGCCCACATTAGCCAAACCCATTTAGGTTAATGGGTTGGATCTAGAGTTAGGTTAAGATTATGACAAAACAAAAGAGATAAAAAGATTCGTCTTGTGAAGATGAAGCGAACAAAACTAGTTTGGGTCAAATCGGAATTCGTTTGGTTAGTGAACCAAGCGAACACAAAATAAACCCGGTTTGCTATAGTAAACTTAGGTTTCGGGTTGGCTTGGTTCGGTTCATGTGCGGTCCGGTTCAACCAAATCGCAAGCACGGTTTTTTTTAATCCACTGTAGCTTCTCAAAATCGCATAATCGCGATTTCTCCCCCGCCCGCGTCTCTTGCAGCGTCCGCACGTGAGTCCGACGAAACCGATGGACGTCGCCGTTGCGGTCGTATCCACCGGCGAGAACCTCGGGTATGAAGCCTATAAAGAGGGCCAATCTGAGGAGGGAGCGGATGCGAGTAACCCTAGCCGCAACTCTTCTTTCTGTTCCACTGCTGCCGTCCCCTATCGACCAGCTCCGCCATCCCCTGCCAACCAGCGCCACCTATCTTCTTACTCAAGCTGTCCACCGGAGAAATAGGCTCCGCCGCCGCCTTCAGTCTTGCTCGCCTTGACTTCAGAAATGACCACGGCCGGTTCTCTGTCACGCTCAGCCGCTGCCACGGGTACTCGATGGCTACGGGGGAGGAGGCCACCGTCCATCTCATGAAGTGCGCAGTGGTAGAGCTCTCGCTTTCGATCTACTCAATCATGATTTCGATGGGATTTATGCTCTTGGGAGAGGTGAATGGCGTCCGGGTCTTTCCCCTGCGCTCGCTGATCAAGGGCAAGCTATCGAAATCTCGCGTTTCAAAAATCAAGACTGGAGATCTCTGCAAGAAAAAATTTGCCAAATGGATTGATGATTGCCAAGAATTTTATCAAGAGTTCGTTGGTTCCTGAAGTCGAAGAAAAGACTGGTAGATGTGCTACTCCCAATAAACTTCCAATATTTATTCTGTTTCGTTGTTAAGAGTCTACTCTCTGTCTCTGTGCCATTTCATTCTTCTTCCCCACCGATATTGATACTTGAGATAAGGCATGCATCTGGTTCATTCTTCTGGGTTTTACAGTTCTGGATTTTGATGATTACATTTATATTTCTGAATCGATAGGTCATATTACGTAAATCAATAAAGGGAAAAAGGTGTTTCATCTAGGTTGTAATATGATTGCCAATATAACATTTGAGTGCTTATGAGGTGCCCCTCAAGAATGATTGAATGATAAGAGGTGTGACATTTCTATTGAAGTTTGGATAGGTTAATATAATATGGTTTAGTAAGTCATTCAACAAAATTAAGAAATAAGAAGAAAGATGGTTGTGGAGAGAAACTTTAGAAATTAAAGGTTTAAAGTTAGGGGAATTAAGATTCAATGTGTTAAATAGTTTGATGATAGGAAAAGAAGTAAGGGAATACATTGTGATTAGGTAGGGCATGAGTTCCAATGGAGTTGATTAGGTTAGTCAGATTGAGTTGTGTTAACTAGACTTGGTTGGGTTAATCCGGCCAAGTTAAGTTAATTGGATCTTGGTTACGTTAGTTTAGATTCAGCTGTGGTTAATTAGAGAATGAGTTCAATTGTGTTAATTGGATTGGGTTAGGTTAAGGGTGGAGTAGGATAATTTAAGAAGGGTTTACTTTGGCGTAAAATTTAATATAATATTATATTAAGTGGGTGTTGCATTTTGTGTAAATTGCAGGACCTTGATTTGTAGATCTTGTTATATAGAGAAGTTCTTATTACGACGTACGTCACAGTAGGTGGGTACTCCTGTGCTTGGTCAACACAGGTTCTCCTTTCCTAGTGCATGATTACCTTGTTGTTATTCTTATTATAGTCGTTGCTTGATTCATTGCTTGTATCGTTGACCTTAATATGATCTTGTTGCTATCAATACAGTTTCCTTAAGTGTTGTTATCTATGTTGACTTCTCATGATTGAGGTTGCACATATCTTGATGTTGTAGTAGTCATCTGTTGAATTATGTATTGTAGCATGTTGTCGTTGTTAACTCTCACTACACAGGTTGAGTGAGAGTATTATAGCACTGCATAGGTTGGGTGCTACCAGGACTAGCTAGATAGCTCTCCTAAAGACTGCCCCTCCCCACCCACATGTAGTGGTATGTTGTTAGAGGATGTGCAGTTGTCCTGTTTGGAGCCCCAGTTCACTACAACGGTTGGGTGACTGGGGGTGGCGAGTGCAGAAAGTGACCCTGCATGCATTTGTTGTTGTTTACTGCATTTATAGCTAAAGCACTTGTTGTTATATGACTGCTGCATTTGTATGACATGACATACATGATTATCATATTGTATGTTGGCCTTGCTCCTGTAGTATCTGTTGGGTTGCAAGGGTGCAAATATAGTCCCACATCTAAAACACATGGAAAAGATCATGAGTTTAAAAGGATGGAAAGTATCTCCATTGGTATGAGGCCTTTTGGGTTGAGCCCAAGAATAAAACCATGAGGGTTTAGGCCCAAAGTGGACAATATCATACCAGTCAGAGCGTACTATTCAAACACTTGAGGATTTATTGAGAGCATGTATTCTGGACTTCGGTGGCAGCTGGGAGGATCATTTGCATGTGGTAGAGTTTGCGTATAATAATAGCTACCACTCCACCATTTAGATGGCACCAAACGAGACCTTATATGGTAGACCGTGCCGATCTCCAGTATTGTGGGAGGAGGTTGGAGAGAGACAGTTATTGGGGCCACAGAGTATTCAGCAGGATGCCTTGCTTGTACGTACTATCAGACAATGGATACCAGAGGCCCATGATAGACATAAAAGTTATGCACACCAAAGACGTCGCCCATTGGAGTTTTCTGTAGGCGATCACGTGTTCTTATGAGTGTCACCCACGAAAGGGGTGAAGAGATTCGGATTTAAAGGAAAGTTATCTCCACGATATATTGGTCCCTTTGAGATACTGGAGCGGATTGGCGTGGTTGCATACCGCCTAGCATTGCCTCCGACACTTTCGGGTGTCCATAGTGTATTTCATGTATCTATGTTGCGGAAATACATAGCTCATCCTTCGCATATTCTGAGGGAGGTACCTGTTCCTCTTCAGCCTGACACATCCTATGAGGAGATTCCGATGCGGATTCTTGACCGGAAGGAGCGACAGTTACGGAGCAAGATCGTCCGACTTGTAAAAGTCGGATGGCAGTATCATTCAAATGAGGAGGTGACATGGGAGCTAGAGGATGTCATCCGAGCTCGATATCCTCATCTATTTGCTTGAGGTATGATTTAAATTTTTACAGTATTTCTGCATCGTAGTTTGAAAATAATAAATTTGGGGACCAAATTTTTGTTAGTGGGGGAGATTGTAAAATACCAAAATTTTTAGGGATTAATTTGTAATAATATAAATTAATCTTTAAATTTTGTAAGGGTTTGGTTTTAATTTAAGATAATTAAAGAACATAAATGAATCATTCCCTTAAAACATAATAAGGCTAAGCCCAATTAACTAAGGCCTAAATAAAGCAATTAGCCCAATTAGCTAATTGGATTAAGGTTATTGGGTTATAAGGCTTATAAGGTTATTGGATGATAGGCTATTGGATCCGGTTAAGCTTCATTTGAAACCCATTACTCATTAACCGAATTCTATAAGAAGATACAGAAGCCTCCCGAATCGCGCGATCCCCATTCCTCTGTTCTCCACGCGATTCCTCTGTTCTTCTTCGAGCTCGGCGGATGACGACGGTTGGCGAAGTAGAAGCTGGATCGGAGGTCGTGGACGAGTGGTGATCGATCCAAACTTCGCATGGACGGTTGCTGGTGACCGGCGATCCACGGTCTACCGCTGGTGGAAACGCGAGGCGGAGAAGAGAGATCGACGGAGGAAGAGGAAGAGGAGGTAAGGGCTCGTTGAATTTTCGATACCTAGGGTTTTCTAAAGCATAAATCTATGATTCCTGCCGGTTTCCATAGGTTTCTTGGAATTGATCTTGATTCGTGAGGTTTCTCTGATTTCGGCCGGAGGAAGAAGAAGGTAAGGTGGCATTGATCCTGTAGAATTCTAGGGCTTTTCTTGGGTTAATGTCGTGGTTTTCGAATTGTGTAGCTTGATCTGATCAGATCTTGCTTGGTTGAATCCGACCGTGAGTTGTAGTTGCTGGAATTGAGAAGAGGAAGAAGGAGGAACGTAAGTTTGGGTTTGATTTTTCTTTTAGGGTTTTTCCTTGGATTGATGGTTAATTCTAAGTTTGAATTTTCTTGATAGATTGGCTTGGAGACCAATCTGTGGGTTGGTGGCAGATCAATTGATTGGATCAAAGGAAATTTCTTATTTTGGCAGTAAGTAAAGAACAAGAAGAGAAGCCAGATCTAATGTAAGTACAATGGTTTGGATTCTAGGGGTTCATCATAGGATTGAGCTTTTAATTCTTGATTGAATTGGACCGTAGATTGATTTAAGATCCAATCATTTGGATCTTGTTGAAAACAGCCGAAGCTGTGGAGAAGGAGGAATCAATTGTTAGGTTGAATTCCTTCGGTTTGATTAGGATTGAGCAAGGAATCTAGGTAAACCGGATTAATCCTTGTCTGGTGATGGTTGTTGAGTGATTATATGTTGTAATGTTTAGTGATTGCAGCTACTGTTGGATGGGTTTGTAAGTCTCTGTTTCAGCAATAAGCAAGAAGCAGTAAGCAAGAAGAAGAGGAGGGTCTGTTCTTGCTATTGGATTAACATAAGGTAAGCCCCTTGCTTAAAATCTAACTCTAGTTAATCCTTGATTTAGAGGATCAATTGTTACTTTTTTTAGGTTAATAAATTGAGATCGATATTAGAAAAGAATTGATGAGTTATATGTTAATTGCTACTGTTGGATTCGGTTTTGATATGATCTGTTGAAGAATGGCTTTGATGGGTTTTAGGGTTTGAAGGTAGAATCATAGTTCTACTATATAAATTGATCTATAGTTAGCTTGGATTTGATCCATGAATTAAAGTCGAACCCATATGCTTTAAATTAATTGTAACGCCCGTCCTTACTTACCATATACCAGAGTCTTACGACGGACGTTACGGGGTTTCTTTTTTTTTTCTTATACATACTTATAAAATATATCACATACGAGAAATCTAATACTTGCAGCGGAAACATTTTTTTTTTTAACATAAACAGAAGTTTCACATGTGATAATTAATCCTCTTAAAGCATGCAAATATTGTCTAAGTTATTTAAGTTCTATCATCGACCACATAGCATCATAATCTTAAACAATAATAATTAACTTTAACATTGAGCATGCAGTGTTTAAACTTCATATTCGTCGTTATGGCACCACCACACACATCTTTATTAGCCTCGTCCTGCTGCTTCCCGTTCCCTAACGGCCTTGATTTGGTTCTGCAACATGAGAAAGAAAAGACTGTAAGCACAAGGCTTAGTAAGCTCCTTTCCTACTCACCAAAACCAAGTCGTTAATCCGAGCGTATACACATCATATGGTAAAAGCAAGCATAGATATCAAGCATACCATTTCATAAACATTGAGCACAAGTACTTTTCTTTAACTTTACCTTGTCATAATATGCATAAGTGTAATGCACATGCTTTGAAAACTTATTACATAATAAGTGAAATTAATCATCTTTTCATTCTTTAGGGATCCCTGGCTTGTACCCATTCATCTTTTGCGCGCCATTCCAAATAGTACGAGGTTGCAAGTCTCGACTATTCGGTTACTAGGTCTTTTGTCTTTCGACCTAGAGCCGTTCTTTAGGTGGCCATCCCTTGGATCCCTTTCGGGTTCCGGTACAAGCCCTTCATTAAAATAATTTAATGCATATACCTTTCTTTTATCATTTCATTATGAATGTCCCCTTTTATCATTTCATCGTACATCATCATTTATACATGATGAACATTGGGACATCAGTTTCATGTGGTATGTTATAACATATCATGATTTTCATCTTGTGTCATTAACATGAGATGGACTCACGTCATGAACCTTTTATCGTGGTTAACCACATGAACATCTTTGTTTAATCAGGACCTTACATTTTTCTTAGGGTTAAGCGATCCCCTTATGGGTTACCTTTTTCCTTAGGTCCTGTCATTTCTTATTACTTGGAACGTAATAAGTTTGACTAAGGTTACCCATTTAGCAGTTGATCGCATCAGAACTCTAGATCCGACCAAGTCCCTACTTTCTTAAGGTTGGTCGAATCGTCTCGGAGTCCCCTTTGGTTTCTTTACCTTCCCTAAGTACCCTTACCTATTTTAGCTTCATACGAGAGCCTCAAGTCGTGTTTAAGACCTATTAGCAGTTAGGTTTAGCCATTGGTGTCCTATGTTCTTGTTAAGGTTTTATCATCATGTAAAACATACCATAAAAGTCATTGCATGTAAAAACCTTCCATATAAGTCATGTCTTGTATTTTCTTTTCTCAACCATGGCATGTTAAACAACTTTTAAGATTTCTAGTAAAAACCTTCCATATAAGTATAGCCAAAAAAACTAAGGATCTATAGCATGAGCCTTACCTTTCTATCACCTGGAAAACGAGCCCTTCAACTTATAAATTTCCATAAATGGCATAAAGAACAACTTACGTAAACATGCTTTTAGATCCTATTCTTTCCCTTCATGGTTGAACATTATAATTAGGACTTCCTATATTTTTGTCATAAAACTACAAGAATACAAAAAGTCATAGAGCAACCGTAGCTATCATGCTGCAGGGTGAGGGAGTCTTACCCTGACTTCTTGATTTCTTTATACCGATGAACTTGTTGCTATCTCCTTCGTGCTCTTTTCTTCCTTTCTCCAAGCCCTTCTTGCCCTGATTTAGCCAAACATTAAAATCCAAGTCACTTGGGGAAAATTGCCCCAACAGCACTAAGATCTTTCCTAAAATTTCGATGTTTGACAATACACCTAGGTCTGGTCAGTTTAACCAAGGGGTTGATTTAAACAAGGCTTGATGTTTGGATGTGTGAGTGCAGTCTAGTCAGATGACTAGCGAGAAGTCTTAGTCGGTTAGACTAGGTAGTAGAAGTCCTGATCTGGATGATCGAGTAAGGAAAGTCCTGGTAAGTGAAGCTAGGTAAGAGAAAGTCCTAGTTGTAGGCTAAGCAAAGGGAAAGTCCTAGTTTGGAGGATCAAGCGGAAGTCTTGGCATAGTCGAAGCACTATGTGAAGTCTGGGCTGGTCTGGAGGACCGAGTCGCAACAGAAGTCTGGGCTAGTATGAGTGACCGAGTTGCAGCAGAAGTCTGGGCTGGTCTGGGTGACCGAGTCGCAGCAGAAGTCTGAGTTGGTTAGAGAGAACCAAACTGCAGCACAAATCCTAAGGGCTGAGAACACAGCCGAGCAAAAGTCCAACAAGTCAGGAGGACTTGGTTGGCAAAGATAAATTCTCCAGAGTGGAGTGGGTTAGACTAACCCAAGATTTCGATATAAATCTGAAGTTAAACCCACAGATAAGGTTAGGTTGTCTAGTTTGCTTGTATGCTTGTCTTACAGGGACCAGGAGCTGGAAGCAAGAAGGAAAAGCAAAGGTAAACCAAGGCAACTGATCCAAGTCAGCTCAGCTGAGTTTACTCAGATGAAGGCTTGAGTCGACTCCAGTTGAGTCAACCGAAATCTAGAAGACAGCGCGTCGTTATTCCGCCAAACTGGCCCGGAGTCGACTCAGGTAAGGTTTTGAGTCGACTCAGGCTGACACAGAGTCAAGAGCTTATCACCGTTGATGCCACATCGACTGGAGTCGTGTAATATCCTAAAAATTTTAGGGTTAGAACTAACCAATCAAAGACCAAGCCCTAGTTAGTTCGAATTTGAGTGGGTTGAAATCTAAATTAGGCAAACCATTTAGGTTAACTAGGTTGGACCTAGAATTAGGTTAAGATTATTATAAATAAATGGGATGGGAAGGTTCGTCTTGCGGAGACGAATCAAACGAAATTAGTTTAGACCAAATCGGAGATCGTTTGGTTAGTGAACCAAACGAACCAAGATTAAACCAAACTGAACCAAGTTGGGTTGGTTCGTGCTGGTAGAGATTTTGATAAAATAAAATAGATAAAAAAAATTTGTCTTGGAAAGATGAATCCAACAAAACTGATTTGAGTCAAATCAGAGGTCGTTTGGTTGGTGAACCAAGCGAACCAAAGTTGAACCTGGTTCGTTACAGTAACCGATTCAATCATCTTAATAAACCTTAAATTTTCAAATCGGTTTAGCCAGTTTAATCATGCCGATTACCCCAAAATCCTAGCCCAGTTTTTTAGTTACTATTACTCGTTATAATAGGAACGCGAGCCCTTCCTCACCGTGCCGAAGCCGCCTTCGCCAGCGCCCTAAGCAAACCCCTCTTCTCCTTCTCCTTCTTGCCAGCTGCCATCACCTCTTCCTCCTTGCTGCCGACGCCGCCCAGCCGGAAGCCGCCCTCTACCGCCTGTGAAGCCGACGCCAGCCTTCCTCCCCCTTCATTGGTTGTCACCGTCGTCGCTGATCTCCTTGGAGCAGAGTCGCCATCACCTTATTCCTACCCGACGCCACTTGAAGCCGTCGCCATTGCTGCCGCCTGTAGATGAGGCCATCGTCGTCGCCCCTCTACAAAGCTGACGCCACCCCCTTCTCCTAGTCATCTTCGCCCGACGCTGCCGCCTCCCCTTCCCCTTTCCTCACGCTGCCGTCCGCCAGAGAAGCAAGGGGATAAGACCTAGCCATTCACCTCCTCCCTCTCCTCTATGATCGCGCAACCTCCACTGCTCGAAGACGCTGACCGCCGTTGTCCTCCTTCACCAGCAGCAAATTGGGAGGTAAGGTTAGCCCCAGTTAAATTATTTCTTGAGCACGATTCTTGTAGGACTACTTGTTCTACTCTGGATTGTTTAGGATTTTACTGAAGGGTAGATCAAGCTTGGTGGGTTTCGTAGGCTTTAGCAAACACTAACCGGCAGAAAGGTTAATTGGTGGCTAGTTGGATCGGGACAGAGCTTGTTGTTAGGGCAGGAACCTAGGGCACTGCTTCATCCAAGTAAGGGTTAAAGATTCCTATGATCTTTTCCTTTTCTTGATCATCTCAGATGGAATTCCCTTTTTGCAATTTGTTTGATTAGATTGGTGGGATCATAGGTTATGGGATTGGTGGATTAGATAGAGTTAAACCTAGAGTTCTTGGTTATATCTTGATATTTAGAGGATGCTTTATTTTGCAAGACCCTGATTGGTACAGGAAGATTTTTATTGCGATGATTCGTCATTTAGGTGAGTGATTTACTGTATCTGGTTAATACAGTTCCTTTCTATTTACAGTGCATGTTTTATTCTCTATTGTTGTTGCTTAGTTCTTGATCACTTTCCTATTCTTAAATGGGAATTTGACTCTTATGATACTCATGTTCATATCATGCTTGACCTTATTTCCGTTGACCTTAGATTAATATTTTTGGCTGTGTTTCTACTCTGGATATGACATTTATGATCAATATCCTTATAGTTCTTTTCTTATGATACTTGAGATCATTATGACTTATACCTACATTTATTGATTAGCCTGGTAGGTGCTAATGACTATGAAATGAACATCTCATCATGACGCTTGATAACGATTGTAAATCCCAATGATGTGGGTCTATCGTGTCTATAGTTGGCCTTTAGTAGTATATTGATATAGGTGGTTACTACTTCCATCATATTGATGGCGACTGTATGGCAGTGTACGCAGTCGATGGCTGTATGGTAGTGTACGCAGCTGAGTCGATGATCTGATCCTGACACCGATTAGGGGTGGTACTCGGAGAGTATTAGAGGACAGATATCGACCATAGGATATCGGATCATCGGACGCGGAGCACTGATCCCCCGATTTGGATCACCAGACTACTTTATTGTAGGGCGCGGAGTACTGATCCCTCGATGCCGGCCATACCCAGTCTCAGATGCTTGCACGAGTGCTGTAGCGTGTGGGGCAGTTGCATCATGCATACGCGCATCATGTGCATATTATATATATGTATTGGACCATACTGATCTTGCATTTGATTGCTTATCTGTTTGATTCTTGATTGTTGCATTTTGTTTAACATGTCATTCATATGATGCATTACATGAGATTATGCTAGTTGTTTACTACTTACAGAGTTATGTCTGATATGTAAAATATCAGAACTTCTAGGGATTTAATTGTAAATATTCCTAGTAGTAGGGGTTTATTTGTAAATAAACCTATTTAAGGGATTAAATGGAATTTTACTAAACTTAAGATAGGTTGGATTAACCCTATAGTTTAATTTAGTGTTAATTGGGTTAAATGAATGGATTAATTGGGTAGCCCAATTAACTAGGCCCAATTAGCTAATAAACTATTAAAGGATTAAAGGGGTTAGGATTAAATTGGCTTATTGGATTTAAAACCTTTAATCTATTAATCGGTTAAGCTTTAACCGAAACCCATTACCCATTAACACCGAATCCGCCCGTTAAGAAGCCGATAAGAAGCGGTAATCGCGATCCCCACGAATTCTTCTCCTCTGTTCTTCGCACCAAGTCCTCTGCTTCATCTCAATCCCGGCGATTGGAGACAAACCGAGTGGTGAGGTGAACGCCGGCGAGAGAGGGTGTTACAAGGAAAGCGCCGACCGCAGTGGTGGCCGACAACTTGTGGAGGAGCGACGGTTGGCAGCGTTCGACGGAGAATGGATAGGATCGGGTGGAAGGAGTTGAAAGAGGTAAGATCGGTTTAGATCTTGGGTTCCTAGGTTCCTTGCTTCGAGATTTTTGTTGTGATTCAAGTTAGTTTCAGATCTGTGATTGGAGATCAAGGGTTGATTTGGATCGGAACTGATTTATTGAATCAGGTCACGAGTGAAGAAGAAGAAGGAGAAATTGGAACTATTAGGTAAGAGATTTGTTTGGATTTCTAGGGGTTAGATCTTGATTTAGGACTTTTGTTGTGAATGATCTGAAGTTCTTGGACAGATCAATTGAATTTTGATCCGATCGGGGGTGGCTGCTTGTTTCGGCCGAGAAGAAGAAGAACGATGGGAAGAGGAAAGCTAGGGCACGATTTACTCTAATTAAGGTGAGATCCTTGTGTGTTTTTTTTCCTATTCTTGGTGTTTGATTCGGTTTTGGTTTAAGGAATGACACTGTTTTATTGGGTTCTGTTCATAAGAAGACAGGGTTGTGTGATTTGGATTTATGGGCTTCTTTGTTGGATTGATTGGCATATCAATTGAGTTTTGATCAAATCAAGTGTAATCTGTTTCGGCAGTAAGCAAGCAGAAGAAAGCTAGGATCGGGCTATACTAGATCAAGTTTGATTGATCTGTTGAGGTAAGTAGTATGGATTATTGTTTGTAAGGTTTATCTATCCGATTGAATATTTATGATTAGTAGTGGTTAAATGTTACTGTTAGATTAGGTTATGAATAACCTAAACTTGGATTTAATTAACCATGATTATTTTAGTTGGGTTAATACCTATTAAATCTAACGTAGGTAAATTAGGATTGATTAAATAGAGAATTAACTATATTAATGGATTAATGAAATTAATTAATTAATTAGTTAATTCCTATTTAATATCAACCTAAAGATTGGATTAGTCTAACCTAAGGTTAGTTAAGTAGCTTAGGTTTGATTAAACATGATTTTAGTTGTATTAATCGATACGATTAATACAATTAATTGATTGATTAATTAAACCATGTTAATATCAACCTAAAGGTTAGATTAATTTAACCCGAGTTAGGTTAACGAGATTGAGTTAAACTAACCCTTAAAATATAACTTAGGGTTTATCTGATACATTCTGGTATTTAGGATGATGTGATACTGTGTTTGCAGGTCCTTGATTGATTTTGAGACTCCGATATTATACGGGAGTATATTTTCTAGAGGTTCTGGTCGATCTATGGTTATCAGGTGGATAGTCTACTGTATTTAGTCAATACAGTTCATTTCTTATTCTAGTGTATGCTTTCTTTTCATTTCTGTTGATTATGTTACCTATTGTGCTCCCATACTTGTTATAGATTAGACGCATACGATACTCATGTTTATCATATGCTTGATCTTATTTCTTTGACCTTATTATCAGTTCTGTTTATACTCTTTGATGCTTGAGATCATTGTTTATCTATGCTTATGATTACTGTCTCTATTTCAGTTATGTTATAATCATGTTGATACCTGTGATCAGTAGGACTTTTCATTAGTACCTACACATGTTAATTAACATGGTAGAGGATGATTATTCGGACTTGATCATGTCATCATGACGCATGAGCTCTATTGTAAATACCGAAGGGGTGTATCGTGCCGGTAGTTGGCCTATAGCGATATAGGTGGTTATTACCCTATTTCACCAGGTACGGTGATGAGCTGTATGGCCTTCACGCTGCAGCTGAGTCAGTGGCTTGATCTCGACACCATGATGGTGTGATACTCGGTCTGACTATAGGAGCTGTATGGCCTTCACGCTGCAGCCGTAGCCCGGTTGTATGGCCTTCACGCTGCAGCCGAGAGTGTTTACTCTAGACGAGTAGTGAGGACAACACTGGCCATAGGTATTATACGTAGCTACTGATGGGGCTACCTACTGATGGTACTACCAGGCTACTTTATTGTAGTGCTGGATTCATAGCCACCCGCTATTGTCGTACACCTTCGACTCATTATACATGAGGCGCTGGAGCCAGTGTAGGCTGATGCATTACATTACATACACACATTTGCATGATGAGATTTATATACATGCATTGGATTGTATATGTGTGGGTTACATTATGAAGTGATTGTGCACTTGTATTGATACTTGATTGACACATTGCATAACATGATCATGCATATGGACTACTATGTGTATCTGAGATATAACATTGATTAATTATGCCTGTAGGAGTTACGATACCTTACATTGTTCTCCTGTTACTTATTGTTATGCTTCTTCCATACCTGCTCTGTTATGTTTTATCTTATTGAGCATGCACTTCTTTCTGATTATCCATTGAGTATATTTGTACTCTGTTATGTTTTATCTTATTGAGCATGTACTTCTTTTTGATTATCCATTGAGTATATTTGTACTCACCCCTTTGGACTCTGGGATTTTTCTGTCTTCCCAAATATCAGGTAGGAGACTACAACTGATGCCGAGGAGATCATGCCAGTTTTACCATCTCACATCAGTCTTATGAATATTCTATATTTGTGGATTTGTATCTGCGTATATGTTGGAGTATTACTTTTCTATTATAGTTCGAGTTTTGTGCATAGTATTGCTTGCTTTTATTTGTATTTGTGATTACCGATTTTGTTCTCTGCTCGAGACTTTGGTATATTGTGTTTCCGCTGCTTATTATCTCTTTTGCGAAGAATTGACGAGTTTTATTCGTTAATAAGGTTACGGATGCATTTCATATATAGTAGGATGTGTTGAATGGCCGTGTGGGTCACATTTACTTTATTTGCTTATATAAATCCATAGCATGTTATGGATTGGTCGTGTGGGCCTTTTTATATATGTATGTATCCAGGGAATTGTCATAGTTACTGGGGAGATGCTGCCGAAATTTTTCGGACGGCTATCTCTCGGGGCGTGACATGATATCTTGCTGAGCTTTGGTATGTATCTTTATTATTTTATTTATTTCGTCATGCACTATCTTTTTATATTATCCACTGAGTATTTGTACTCACGCCTTTGGACCTTGGGATTTTTCTGTCTTCCCAGGTACCAGGTAGAAGCTTACAGATGATGTCAGGGATCTGCCAGCTACGCCATCTCATGACGAGTATTTTGTGTGTCTGGATACTTGTAGCATATGATGGTACACTTGTATTGTTGGTTTCTTTTTACAGTTTCAGACTTTCTATTTCGGATTGCTGGTGTTTGTGGGTTTTTCTCACGTGATACTCTCAGACTTGATTATGTGATGTAAACTTTACTGGATTTATGTTTCCGTTGCTATGATTCTACGTTTCGCATATTTGATGAGGTTTTCTCGCTAGTAATTGTGTAGGATGTGTATGTGGCCGTGTGGGTCACCTTTTTACTTCTGTATAACTATATAATCCATATTTTGTAGTATGGATAGGCCGTGTTGGCCTTATTATGTGTTTGTATACAGGGAATTGTCATGGATACTAGGGAGGTGCTATCGAAATTTTTTGGACAGCTCTCCCGGGTCGTGACAAGTCGTCTCAGAAGGCAACTGGAGTCGACTCAGACAGGATAACGGGCAAAAGCGATAAAAGTTGATCTGCCACGTCGGCTGGAGTCGACTCAGATGGGGAGTTGAGTCGACTCAGGATCAGTATAAAAGGAGGTGAACGTGCACAATCAAGGCATCAATTCCAGAAGTTCTCCACTCCATCCAGTGTTGTTTCTGAACGCGAACGGAGCCAGACACATGCAACCGAGGAAGATCCAGAAGGAGTGCGCGGTGCTCGGGCTTCCAGATCGGCGGCTATTGTTTGGTTATTTCTTTCCTACTTGTTCTTACTTGTTCTTATTTTATTGTAATTATTTTTGGACTGTAAGATGGATTTCTCCGCCTCCGAACAACGTTCGGAAAGGAGACCACTAGTGGACGGGCGCCTCCCGAATTAGGCCTTGGACGTACTAACCATGCGAGGTTAAGAACCAAGTAAAAATCCACGTGTCCTTTTGCATTGTTTATTTAATCCGCTGCTTAGTATTTGAATAGAAAATGAACGAAAAGAAAAAGAGACTACGCGCTATTCACCCCCTCTAGCGCATACAAGATCTTACAATTGGTATCAGAGCCGGTGCTCTCTTGATTGGACTAACCGCCAAGGAAGCAAGATGGCAAAGATGGTGGGGGAGAAAGGTATATTTTTAAAAGTTTGTTTTAAATATCATATAATTTGTTTTAAATGCAGGGAGAGAGGGCACTACAAAAATAAGTGTCCTACTCGTAAGATTCGAACGGCACCACCAGCAGCAAAGAAGAAACCGATGCTAGGAGCCCGGAGGAACAAGGATCATATCCAATGCTTCAAGTGCCAAAAATGAGGACATTACAAGAATCGGTGCCTGGAGAGGAAGACAACAAAACAATCATTATGTTTTAATAATTATGAAAATACCCCTAGGTTGCATGCCAATGCTAGATTTACTTTTTTTGCAAAATTTAGATAATTTTTCTGAAAATTTAGAAAATTCAAATTTAAATAAGATAAATTCAAATTTGAAAAAGTCAAATTTAGATAAATATGAACATTTATATAATTTAGAAAATTTAAATTTAAATTTGAAAAAGTCAAATTTGGATAAATTAGAAAATTCAAATTTAAATAATTTGACTAAATCAAATTTGAACAATTCAAATTTTAAAAAAAAATCAGATCTAGAAATATTAAATAATAATTTAAATAATTCAAACTTGAATTTTTCTAATTTGAAAAATTCAAACTTAGATCCTAAAAACAAGAAAAACTTATCTAATTTGGATAAATAAATTAATAAATCTGAATAAAATAATAATTTAACTAATTCAAATTTAACCAATTCAATTATTCACAATTCAAATTTAATTAATTTAGATTTATCTCAAATAAATAAAAAATTAAACCAAGTCTTTAACTTATCTAACCAAGATAATGATAAACATAATAAATCAACTTCACTAATTTAATAATTCCAAAAATTAATAATAATCAAGATAAGTTGAACAATTCAATTTTACTTAATAATTCGAAAATAAAAATAATAAAATTAATTATAACAATGTACCTTTTAATTATCAAACATTGAATAATTCTAATAAATTAAATAATAAAAATTTGAAATTAAATAATAAAATTAATTATAACAATGTACCATTTAATTATGAAATATTGAATAATTCTAATAAT
>NC_133878.1:2129358-2133013 GCF_044706935.1 Curcuma longa | reverse complement strand
TCAAATTAAATTGATTATATATATATATATATATATATATATATATATATATATATATATATATATATATATATATATACAGGAGGGCTATCCTGAGCGCCCTCCTGTACGCGCCTGTGAGCGCCTGGTGACGTGGCACGCTGGCGTGGCGAGGCTTCGCGTGCGTGGGAGAGAATTCGCGATTTTCTTCTCCCTCCCTCGACAAAAGCCGCGATTTTCTTCTCCGCGCGCGCCGAAGCTAGGGTTTCTCTCCCACTCCCCTCTCTGCTCGCCGAAGCTCCGAAGCCTTCCTCTCTTCTTCTTTCGCCCTCACCACTCCGCCGCGCCCTCGCCTCTCTTCTTCCTTCGCCCTCACCACTCGCGAGCGCTCCGAAGCCTTCCACTTCTCTAGGGTTTCGCCGCGCCCTCGCCTCTCTTCTTCCTTCGCCCTCACCACTCGCGAGCGCTCCGAAGCCTTCCCCTTCTCTAGGGTTTCGCCGCGCCCTCGCCTCTCCCTTGCCCTCACCAGTCCCTCGCCACTCGCCCCTGCAATTTCCCAGCCGACCACTCCGCCGCACCCTCGCCTCTGCCTCTCTTCTCTAGGGTTTCGCCAAAGAGCCTCGCCGCGAGCGCAAGGAGCCTCGCCCTCACCACTCCTCGCGAGCGCAAGGACCACTCCTCTCTTCTTCCTCCCTGCCGCTCTTCTTCCTCCCCTGCTACTCGCGATCCGAAGCCACGCGCCCCTGCTACTCGCGAGCCGAAGGTCCCTAACTCTATTTTTTCCGTCGACATACTTCGTTTTGAAGATTTATCACAAGTTGTGGAAGCGTGTGTAGTTTGGTTAGGCTAAAGAACATCTGGTTAGGATAATAAGTGTTGCTTCTTCTGGTTAGGATAATAAGTGTTGCTTCTTTTAAGATTTAGATTTAGATTTGGATTAATCTGGTTTAGGTTATGCTTGTGAAGTCTTCCATTTCTTCATTTATTAGAATTCTATTATTGAGGTGGATATGTTGCTTCGGTAAATTTAGAAAGAAGCTAATTTATTTATTTTTTCTGGTTTGATAAAGGAATATTATTTTATAATCTGCATTTGTTTGTATTATTATTGTTTCAGATGCCTTGATTTCATTTGGCTGGACACTTAGCCTGAGTGTTAAATAATCATATTGTTGTTCTCTAGGAATGTATATTCTGTAAAGCTATTAACATCGACACTTAGTTTCTCATGATCTTTTAACGGTTTTCTCCTTAATATGATTTTTACAAGTTTCAGGTTGCCTGGTGTTCAATAACAAGTAAACCATAGTTTTGACTTAATATACTCGTAGCAAGAATGGTAAGTCATTTCATTTTAATTTTGACTTAATATCTTGGTTATATAATAATTTGAATGTTTTTTTTTAGGGAAAAACATATGTTGTTTTTGTTGGACATCAACCAGGTATATATGACAATTGGATAGAAGCTTCTAGTCAAGTTAATGGCTTTAAGGGCGCTATACATCAGTCTTTCAAGAGCAGAGAGGAGGCAGAAAAAGCTTTTCAACGTCACATGAATAAAAATTCTACCCCCAATTCAGCTTCAGCTTCAGCTTCAGCTTCAGCTTCCCCCAATTCAGCTTCAGCTTCAGCTTCAACTTCAGTATCAAGTTCAAAGTCTCAAAGAAAACTGTTGCGGTCACAACAAATATCTAAGTTGAAAGAAGCTTTGGAAGAAATACAACAACAATTAGATGCTCTTCAAATTAGTGATGAATATTAAATATATTGTATCAAGTTGTTGTAAACTGTTTCTGAAATTATGTTTGCACTGTTGTAGTATTCTGTTGAATCCAATCTGATTAGCATTTTTAAAAAAGTTTGAACTACGTTATATCCTTTGTAGATGTAAAAGTATTCTATAGTATTCTGTTGAATCCAATGTGTAGTATTCTGTTGTAGTATTATGTTTGTACTGTTGCTCTTCAACAGCTTTTGTAGAATTTCTCTGTTCTTTGTAGATGTAAAGGTGAACTACGTTATATCCTTTCTGTTCCTTTACTGTGTGTGTTCACGTGACTTAATCGAATTTCTCACAAAAAATACAAGAAAGCCAATCATAATGATTTTCTGATACTTGTTCAGATTGGCGTTTTAGTCTTTTGTGCCAGACTTTAAACTCTTCCTGTTCTCCATTCTTGTCCTTACTGAATAATAGTCATATAGATTCTATTTGTTTTTTTAATGATATTTTATAAGATCTATAAAAATATTGAAATTTAAATCTGAATGCTTTCCTTGCTTGTGAACATTTCACTGTAATAACATTAAAAACTCGAGTATTCTTTTCTTTTCAGTGCAAATGGAGAGCTGAAATTGATACTGAAACTGAAAAGATCATCATTATTTAGCTTAGCAAATACACGTTAAGATGCTGCTTCATTTATTGTGACGGACCCTGTATATTTAGCTTAGCAAATACACGTTAGCTTAGCATATACAATGTTGGATATCTTTATTTCTCTACAGAATCATGGCCTGCTTCATTAAAAACTCGAGTATTGTGACGGACCCTGTATATACTTGGTTGATAGTGGCTTCATCAGTTTCAGATAAATGTATAGATGAAGTCGTACTGAATCCATAAGTTGCTTGATTTCAGCTTCAGATAATTTCGATCCGAGCTTTTTCAGTCCGACCTTGAGTTCTTCCATCGAAATTGTGCCACTCCGATCAGTATCGATGTTGTTGACCTGCGAAGTCATCTTTCCCTGACTTAGGTGCTCGTGCACTTCTATCCTCTCGTCCCACACTAGCGTCCAAATATCCTCTACTGCTTTTGTTTTGTTCATTGTGGTGTCAGCTGGCACTACTGCAATCCCTATCTGTTGTGAAGAAATAGATGCAAATAACTGGCCAAATAATCAGATTAACAGATAAATAAATGTGGGTTTGCTTACTCTTGTATATATAGAAATCTGGAGGTGAATATGAATCAAAATGAGTTTGATTGAAATCCACACTGCAACCATCGCCCATGTATACTTTGACCTGAAGAGCGCCGAGAACCAAAAGAAAAACTTAAACCACATTAAGGGAGATGAAATGCCTAACTAGAGAGATGAAATTTCAGAAAGGGAAGAAAAGCATATCTTCGCAAGGATTTCTTTACTGGCCTATCAAATGCCTAACAGCATTAAAACCACATGTCAGCAAATGCTTGTTTTTCTTTCTCCAAGAGTTTGCAAAGCAATGATATCTTTTGTCGTTGATGATAATCCTCATTGCCTACAAATTCGAACAATAAAACCACATGTCAGCAAATGCCATAATGAAAATCTTACCTGACTTCCACAGCCAAACTTTGGGATTGAGTAAGTTTTTTCAAGAACCCTTAAGGGATCAATTGAACCCTTTGGCTCATCCCGAATTGCATTCACCGAGTTAGACATGAGTTCTCTAGCATACTGTCCAGCATCGACACCAAGATCAGCCCATCCACCAACACCATCTGCCACACCAATGGCTTGCTCGTTAGGACAAATAAAATGAGCATCCTCTCCTCCAGTATCTTCCTTGGCCGGGTGAGAAAATAAGTTGAAATCATATAGACATCTTCAACGACAATAACTAAATCACATAGAAAAATGGAACTCATTAGAGTGGAAGATGTAAGATATTATTACTAGAAAAAT
>NC_133878.1:2111867-2129289 GCF_044706935.1 Curcuma longa | reverse complement strand
TGCCCTAAAAGGGATTATAAAATTCCATCAAGTTCTTAAACCAAATTGCACTGAACTCATTTGAGTCCTGAGACTTCTTTTCTTGGAAACAAGTAAGGTTGTGAATTTGCAGAATTAATAAAAATGGTTTTGAAATATTCTTAAGAAAAAGAAAAGCATGCCCGAAAAATATTGACATACTACGAATTCCTAGAATTTTATCAATTTTTGCACAATAAATCATGAACATTTCCCATGGATAATGTGCGACAGTAATGAACTCCACTTTCTGAAAACAAGGTATTTGCTGCTGCTATTTTCTTCCAACCATGAAGAATATCTAAATCCATCTATAGCTGCAAACAGTATAAATTATCCCAATGATTAATGAAATAAACAGTCAAGCTATTGCATATGACAGCAAAACAACCTTCTCAAAAACTATGCGGTTGCTGGTTACTACAGAAGCTGGAAGCAAAACGAAAAAAAAAAACCTAAACAAATTGCTAGTTTAAGAATGGAAGCATAATTTCATTTGTATCTGAAAAAAAGGTATCTTAAGTACCATCTATCCGAATCATTCAGCAGATAGCAATTAAGCCAAACTTAACAATCGCTAAATATTCTAATTTCACTGTGACTGTTACATCATGTTTTCCAGCAGGAAAAAGATAAAGATGAAGCTAAAACATAGACATCATTATAAATATTAGATGTCAACAAAAATCAGTTGTCCACACAAACAAAAGCATTTCCTGTTCATCACATAATAAATGATAGCTTATGATGACCCACACACACTCTGCATCTACCATCTGCACTAAATTAAAGAAGGTTTAAATTTATCTAGAGTCTGCATGAATCCAGACTGCAAAATTATTCTTAGAAAAGTCAACAGCCAAATGAGAAGAAACATCTTCCTATTCCTATGCTCTATATGTGGAAACAGAGCAAGTTCACAGATTATTCTCTGATTCTTCCAGCACTGACAACTTAAAGCCTTCAGGTTCAGATTACTCAGAAATGGACAAGAAGAGTAATGATGGAGTGGAGATATGCATGTCTACAAAACAAGTAGGATGCTGCACTTACTATTAAAATTCTCAAAATTTAACCTATTTTACTGCTGACTATCTTAAAACATATTTGCAAAATATGAGAGGAAGACAAAGACTACCTGCTCTCTAAGGGACCAGGGTCCATATGCAACTGCAAGGAGCTTGAGGAACCAAGGGACAAACTTGGCGTATTGCTACGTCCTGTAATAGAATGCTGGGGAATGGAGGACCCTGCAGTGGGAGAGGTGGTGGTCCCAGTTGATGAAGATAACTGTAGTTGGGAGATAGATTGTGATTCCACAGGCTTTCTTGAACGGTTGCGACCTCGGTGCATGTGATGTATGCAATATTTGGAGTCAGGATGGGCATCCTTTGAGCACCTCCACTTCTTCCCATCAGTGTGACGACACCGCCCAGGTTCAGGGTCCAGCTTCTTTCCATAGTAAGGACTTACTGAACACAAATAATATCCAACGAGTCAAGTTTCATCAGAAATGTTCTCCAACAAACCAATACAGATGAGGAAATGTAAGAATACATCATTTCTTACATTAAAATACATAACCAGATTAAAATGCATTGTCATTAATACAAGTGATGGTAGAATCTTCTTAATATAGTAGTCATAAGAAAATTACTGTGTTAAGCAGAAACCTTAAATCAAGCATTCAAGTTGGTGAAAACAAATATCTAGATCGAGGTAAGGAAAACTACTCTTGATAGTAGAATCAAACCCGAGCTAAAGCTTGGAGTCAAAAACAAACAATGACAGAGATCAAAACTGTAACATAGTCTAAAACTCAGACCACTACAGAAAGCATAAGTATTAATTTCTTCAAGATGTTACCATTTCAAATATGCACAATAAGGGAAAAATTACAATATCATACACTCACACAGATAGACTGAGAGAGACGGGAAATACTTGAAATAAGAAAGGGCAACAGAATAACAGCAAAGAGTGCACAAAAAGGAAAAGGAAACAGTATAGAAACTATCAACTTTAGGCTTCAAAAGATCCAAAACCCTATCACGGGAGCATAGAGGACAGATAGAAATGTCTAAAGCTAGAATCTTATAATCAGATTAACGGAAACAAAGGAGAACGGAAAATAATAGCATTGCATTTTACAAAGCAGGATCCCATAATATGATGAACTTGAAAAACCATCAAAGTGGGAAAATGGTGGTACTAGTACCAAATGCACCGAACTAACCTTCGAAAAACCTAAAAAAATATAGGTAAAAAAACCTAGATATCGAGATAAAGCGATTTATGACAATGAAACCTAACAAGAAAAAAGATAAACGATCTCTATTTGAACAATATTGCCTGAATATCAGCCAAATGCATCGAACAGTATCCCCGACCAAAGAAAAACACAAACCCCATGGGAAGAACTGCTTACGCGCCGGGCGGTGATAGTATCGGCCAGGCAAAACCTCGAAGCTTCGTTGGACAGGAACTATGAGCTCCGGCGGCACGGGAAGCCCTGCCATCAAGTACTTGTAGATCATCGCTTGGTGCTCCAGCTCCAGCCACTGCACCGCCGTTAACGGCTGCCTGCCACCCACTCCTGCCATGCTGTTCATCCGACCTTCTTGGACTCCTACGCCGTCAACCAAATTAAATCGCTGCCGAGAAGGAGCTAGGAGGTGGAGCAGAGTAGGCGGCTTTGAACTCACTCATGGGGAAGGCAAGAAGGGAAGGCAGAGAGATACGTTCCGGTCACCCTTGGGTGAGCGAGAAGCATAAAGTGCCTCCATGTGCGTAGAAAGGAGAAACGGTGGTGAGGAAGAGAGAGAGAGAGAGTGTGTGTGTGCGATGAATAGTGGGCTTGTGTTTTCTCTATTGCAAATGATTATTATTAAAATATTTTGCTAACGTTAGGACCAAGAAAATAATAATAATAATAATAATAATATTTAAATAAATAAATAAATAAAACATGCTATTTTTAAAAATTGAAAAATGTTTTAATTTCACAAATAATTTTTTAAAAGATAATATTTAATCACCAGATTGCTAAACATGCAAAATATATAGGGACGACCTTTGTGATATATATATGTTTCATCTCATCGATCGATCAGTGAAGAACGTTTGGAGTCCTCACATTTTAATTAATTATAATTTCTTGTCACTGATCAATATAATTACTGCATTTTAATTAATTTCTTAAAGATCGATCGATGTTTTTAATTACGTGACTGATAGGATATATATATATATATATATATATACATGTCAGCAGCTAGCTAGCTCTTCAGAAAATGCTCCACAGGGAATTGAAACCGATGGATAGCTAGGAAAACAGCTAGCTGTGGGCAAAATCTTACATTGAACAAGAAGTTTGTAATTAATTAGTAGCTAGCTAGATTTCTTCATTAATTAATTATATGTTTTAACGGTGAAATGGATGCATGCAACAATATTATTATTATCGCTGAATCTGCAGTATTAATTCAGTCAGCTACCACCTTAATTAATTCTATTATGAATGAAATGCATGCGATGCATGCTGTCTAGTACTTAGCTTCTTGTTATACTATAACTACTCGATCGATCGATAATATAATTAAGAAGACCAGCTAGCTAGCTGATTTATATATATATCATTAATTGGATAGAAAAGAGTAGTGCATTAATTTCTGCCCTTTTCCTCGATCGATCCAACTGCAACCTGCAGCAGCAGTTTCTAATTTCTTTAAACCCATCTTTTGCATTGGCATTAATTAATTAATTAATTAATATTCTAACGTACGTACCCTTTCTGCATGCACTCTCCCATACACAATTATATACGTACGTGTTCGATCGATACAAGGGTTTGCATTCCTCCATCCATCCATCAGAAGGTCGATCGGGAATATATCTAAGAGCTAGCTACTTTTCTATTAATTAATTATATATATTTCCAAGTTTAATTCCATATATAATATCTGAACGAACTTAATAAGTTTAATTTCCAAAGCAGTACTTGTTAGAAGCAGCTAGCTAGCTAGCTGTATTAGTATATTTTTCGCCAATTTTTTACTCAAGGAGCTAGAGACGGAAGAATTACTATTAACAATACAAGTATATATGAAGTTATTTTCAAACTCTTGAGTTTATAATTTGCATCTAGCTACTTAATTACGAATGCTCCATGATCGTTGTTTTTAATATATATATGTATACATGAAAAATATTACTGCGAAAAATCCAATATGAAAATAGAAAGTTAACTTATTATGAAAAACTGCACAATATTATGACAAAAAAAATTTCCCCATGGGTAAAATAGTAGGATAATTTTTTATTTTGAAAATAAATAAATAAAGAAGAATTTATTATTATTTTTTGTTAAGGAAAAAAAACGAGAATATTTATCTTCCTAAAACTTGATATATATATATATCATGCCTTATTGCTATTGTTGTCCACCTAGTAGTTGTTGCATAAGCAAGAGAATTAGAAGACATTTAATTGCAACACCTTAATTTCTAGCTAGTGAGCATGTCATCAGACAGTTATAACTGCATGTGTTGCCTTATTCAATTTTCTTTGGTTTCGTTTAACTTTACGACCTCCCACTGATCCATTCAGTTCAATTTAATTCACTTCCGCTAATTGTTAAATTTATTTGGTCATAAGAGAGAACATGAAATTCTTTTATATATATACACATATACATATATAAATATAATCCTTGAAATATATAGCTGATGCAAAAATGGAACAGGTATGAGAAAACAATTACATTATGGATAAATTCATCAATGGCGAGGCGACAATTTAACAGAACAAAGAAATCTACACAAGAAAGTTCTTGTACGTAAATATTTCATACTACAAGCACTTATGTGCCAAATATTAGGTAACAACCTTTGGTAACATTTAGTAAAGATAGAGCTCTCCACAGACTAACATCCTAGCAAACTTCATTGAGATTGACATGAAAACAAGAAACATAATTAAATCTAGAAGAGCAAATGTAGAAAGGACTAACGAATTTCCCCATCCTCTCCAAGTTCTCCATCTTCTAGTTCCTCATAACCACCATTTCTCCGAGTTCCATCTCTATCTTTCTTATGCCTTTTGTGCCGATTTTCAGTGTCAGAATCAGTCCCATATGAATGCTGAAAATTCACTCAGGATGTAAAATTCCATTAAATTAAATTTAATGTGACGGGCTTAAAATAGAAACACAAAAAATAAAAATAAAAATGGACTATATCCTTAGATACCTTCCGAGATTTCTTTCGGTCACTACTGCTGTACCTCCTAGACTTCTTAGACTCCTCTTTCTCATCCTTATCAGAGCTAAAATCATCTGTTGTGCTGTGATGGCGCTTCCTGTGCTTCTTTTCTTTGTCTTTATCCCGTTTCCGATCCTTCATACCATCTCGATCCATCGCATCCACAATGTCACTTTCTGTTTCTTCTTTTCGAACTCGGTCTTTTCCCTTTTCCTTTTCACGTTCTCTGTCTTTCTCCTTCCTCTCTTTCTCCTTCCTTCTCTCTTTCTCTTCTCTTTCTTTTTCTTTTTTTGCCTGCAATATGGCATTTCGATATAAGCAGACTAGTCATCACTAACAGAAACATGCAAGTTATCCAGATGGCAGTGAAATGCAAACATTTCTGTGAATATAGTTGACCGCTCACAGCATAAAAATGCGATGCTTCACCAAGAGTGAACTACAGAGAGAGAGGTTGCCATCCCCTTAGTGAAGGCAACAGCTACTCTCACTCTTTGAATTATATTCAAGAAAAAATGTAGTAACAATTTTTGTAAGCTTCAAATTTATTCAAGCAATAGGGAAACAAATCTAATTTTCCAGTCAAACAACAACCATCTACTTGCATTTTAAAAATAAATAAATAAATAAATAAAAACTTAAGCCATGTGCTTTTCTACTGAGTTGATTTCCTGTAAAGTTGCCTCCAAGCGTTGACGCTACCAAAGACAATATTAAAAGAATATAAACAGCTACGTTGTATTTCTTTGTGTAATCTACAAGGACATGAAAAATATAAAATAAAGAGTACAAACACAAACACACTCAGTTTTAAGAAAAAAGCAGAAGCAATTAACCTCTGCAAATTGATGCAACTGGAAATGAGGTGAAGTCCTAACCAACATAGTCAGAAGCAAAGTTAGCATGAACCATGAATCCAAAGAAAATTTATTACCTTTTCTTCTTCCCTCCTGCGCTCCTTTTCTTTCAGTTTTTCTTGCAAATGAGCAATATAGCCCTCGAAAATCTCTTTTGCAAAATTGTCATCAGAAATTGACCTTATGACAAAAGGAATCAAATATTTATGCTAGTAGAATTAAGGGAAAAAATATACACATGAACAATGAGATAACCAGCATTCAATACCTATAATCCTGGCTCTCTTCAAACAGTGATATGCACTCCTCCCACTTGGAAGATGCATTAATTTCCTACAGTGCAAAAAGTTAAATTGGACTAACACTAAAAATAAAATCTGCCAAAAGGTATGTGAAATATCTACCTTGATAGAATATAACAGATCAGAGAAATTATCTGCAAGACGTTGGCGCTTTTTAGCCTCTTTTTCCTCTTTCTCTCTAAGCCTTTCGAGTAATTCATCATAAACGAGCTACATATATCGAAAAGCTTCACATGGTATGTAAATACTAGCTTATAAAATAAACCATAATATAATTACTATTATTATGCAAAAATAATCTTGATTGGTAACTTTACATGGAACCATGTAAGAACAAATTGTTACAAAGCATCATGGTGAATGTGTGGAACTAAGATGCCTAAGAAACCTTTGGTTAAAAATTGGTTTGTGGATACCAGATACATTTAAGCAAAGATATCATAGGGAGAATTACAAGTAAAACTTAAAATATTTTTTAAAAAATCTGAAAAATTCCGGCTATTGTCTCATGAATTCTTGCAATTTTGCAAACAATTTTTGGAAATACCACATGGAACCATGTAAATATGAATTGTTATAAAGCCATCATAGCCAAGTGTGAAACTAAAATGCCAAACAAACCTATGGTTAAAATTTGGCTTGCAAATAACACATACATTTAAGGAAAAAAGAAAATTTTAAAGTATTTTTGAAAGAAGAAATTGTAGTTTTTTTCCTCATGCGTTCTTGCAATTTTGCAAACAGTTGGACCTCCATTAGTTTGTATGTATTTCAGTATGAGAAAAAACTTCTTCGTGCCATCGGATATAAGCAACCCATACAAGATTTCTCTCAGAAGAAAAGATTTCATGGCTGCAAAAAGGCTCCTTGCATATAGAAAACAAGAGTTCCGCAACATGCTGTCAACATGATATCAGTACTAGCCAAAGACAAACTAAATGGAACCAGAAGCTTGCAATCTCAGTTAGGTTATGAAAAAGACCTTAGTGCTTGAACTATCAGATGCATAGCAAACTAGATTTCGAAAAGAAAAAAAACCATGTGCTTGTACTATACAGAATTGTTTCCCCACTACAGGACAGGTATTGCATATACAAAACAGCAGAGAGGATGCATGATTAAAAAAGCAGGTTCCTGAAAGTAAGAGTAATGTTTGTCTGCCGAAGTTCCAGCTATCATGTTTTCTTAGGTCCTTATTTGTAGAACATCATCTCAACATAAACAAAGTTTTAAAAAAAATATATTAAAATAAATAGATAAAAAAATGAAATACTTTCAAGCTTATCTCAGACACTCCTTTCTGGATATCAATATCTGCAATACTATTTTTGAAGTCCTCAAATGTCCATGATGAAGTCAACATAATCTGGATGAAGTTACTGATATCATTAGGGACCTATACTAGCTGAAAACAAATATAAATAGAATACAAACGGAATACTTTTCCAATCTTCATCCCATCTTTAATTTGAATTTTCTCCTCGTGATACTACAAAAAGAACATAGTAAAAAATGAATAAAAATATCACGACACTACATGTGAAAATCAATCACAGCCTTATCATAAACATTTAAACAAATGACTGGTTACTAGAACAATTGGAAACAAAAACAAAAACCTGCTTCTGAAGTTCCTCAAAAACATCTTCAAAAAGGTCTTTCGGGGTTGAACCAGATGAGTTTGATGCCACTGCTAAGTAAGGTGCTGACTCTTTAACCTGAAAGATACAAAGGCAATGTAGACAGGAAGATGCAAGAATAGGCATATTTCGATAAAATCCCAGAATACCTGTGCACAGTAATCACGCCAATGTGTTTTGGCAGTAAGAATTCCAGCAGCAATATGTTCTTCCATCAACCTACGGAACTCATCACGGTTCTTACGTTCCACACGCCATAATTGTTCCTGCAAACATTGAAAGAATGAAGTGAGTATCTAGTAAAAGATCTATATGAAATTGGCACCATACGAAGTTAGATGCACCTTCTGTATCTTCCTCTGCTCCTCCTCCTCTTTCTCTAAATCATGAATATATTCCTGTACAAGTAAAGGTTAGCAAAAGATCCTCATATCACAAACAAAAATGACTTGCTACAAAAATGACTAGCTAACCTGAAAAATTTCCAACCGATCAAGCTTTTCTAGTCGAGAGCATCTTTCGTCATCCTCCAGACGGTCTTGGACTTTTCTCCACTGGCTGTTTGCCTAAAGTACAAGGACAAAACAAAATCAAAATACACTTAAGTGAAACAATTGACTCTACTACTATGATCAAGTTGAGTAATGCCTTTATAAAGTCACAGGATTGAAGAAATGCTCTGTATTCCATTATATTTCTTTTATGCTCCTCAGCAGCCTTTATCCTTTCCTACAGCAAGATGTATAGCAAAGTAATTATTGCAAAGGAGCATTTTGCTAAGCTTTTCAAAACTAAAACATCAAAGAGAGGTAACAAGGCCATCATAAATGCATGTAAATGAGATTCTAAACTAGTAAAGACAGTACCAACACTCAGAGAAAAAAAACCCTAATGTTTCATCGTGCTGCACCAATATTTTTGCTACCACCAATAAATCATTCATAGTATACCCCTTGCTATAATTAGGTGCTCTAATTGCAATAACAAACAATTTACATCCCAAATTCCTCATATTTATAGGTAGATTCCCAATAAATTCTAGTCCCACTAAGGTATTAAGTAATGCATTATCATAATGTCACAGTCATAATCATGAAGCAAATAGGGCAACAGAAAGTCATTTCAGGGACAAGACAAGCAATTGACTAGTTATTTCAGGAGAAAGAATGAACACGTGGAATCAGATACAAGAAATGAATTGGTATAGTTTCAAGTAGAAATCCGTACTTGTGGCACTAAAACAAATTTCCAACCTTCTTTTGAAGCTCCACTAAATAACTTTCAAATAGATCCTCACGCTCTCTTGGACGCTCAACAGCACTGAAACGTTCATCATCCTCAAATATGGATATAGCCTTGCTGCATAAATTGACAACCATTTAAGAATAAATTGCTGACAAAACATCAAACGCAAACATATCATAAGTCCTACATAGCAATAAAATAAGCCTCACATGGAATCCATCTGGTTTAAAAGGTAAAATAGTTTTAAATTGTTAATAACATGAAAATATCAAATACAAACCTCCATCGAGTCTGTGATGTCAGTTCCTTGCATTCCTACAAAAAATACAATGTAAATTGAATGATCAAGAGCAAGGAAGACACATTTTCAATATTACTTACTTCTAACATTCTTGTAAAATCTTCTCGTGCTTTCTTCTGTTTGATCCGCCTATCCTCAGCCTCTTGTTTTTTCCTTTGACCCAAATACTGTATAAGAAGGCAACTTTGATAAGCAACCAAATGACATTTTGGAATACAAATTCAGTCAAATATAGAATGACAGACTAAAAGATCGCACCATAACATGATCAACCATTTCCAATATCAAAATTTACATATAAAACTTTATACAAAAGTTTACCTCATTAAATGCTTGTTTTCTTTCTCCAAGAGTTTTCAAAGCACTATATCTTTTGTCGTTGATGATAATCCTCATTGCCTACAAATTCGAACAATAAAACCACATGTCAGCAAATGCACTATAAAGGCATCTTCTGACTCTTTACATAAAAATTGAAACAAGAAAAAAAATGAAAAAATATTACCTGCTCCCATGTCCAATCAGACTCGACATTGGCAGATTCTAGTAAAGCCTTGAAAGCATTTTTTGCCTCCTAAAGGGATATATCAGTTACAAACCCTCATTTAATATCACAACAAATGAGAAATATTATCTTACAAGCTTATTAGCATAAACCAAGGGTTCTTCATCAACTTCTTTATCTTCAGTTGGAGTGATGCCCGATTTCTCAACAGTTGGCATGGTTTTTTTGTCTTCCTATAGCATCAACGACAGTGTACAAGGATAAAAATTTGTCCCATAGAAGAAAATTGCTTAGGCAAGGATTCTCATTTTAGTATCGAGTTGTTCCATAAAACTACAGAAAGGTCAAGAGGAAAAAATGAAACAAGCAGGTCACATGAAAGAATCACAATCCACAAATCATACATTTTATATTTAGCCATATAAGACTCATGCCATAATGAAAATCTTACCTGACTTCCACAGCCAAACTTTGTTCAGTCAAGCAAGCAACACACAATCTAGTGGAACAAACAACTTTAATATGTATAGGTGATGACTCAAGCAGAACACATCACACTGTTCATCATTGAGAAAGGAAAAAAAAAGGAAAATTTATCATGTCAACGTTCAATGCATGCATGCTTGTAGTGAGTTCCTGTGCTTGAAACCATAATGCTAATAAATTACCATCACAATGACTACCAACATAAGCAACAAGTTATAAAGCTAATACGAAACACAGATATGAACAAAGATAGATATGGCTAGATGGAGCATAAGACAATCATAAATGAATCAAATGATTCACTTATCTAGCTTAAAATGTATAAGCAACTATGTATTGTCCTTACAACATGGTCATGTCTATGTTTCCATACCTCAAGATCCTGAGAAGTCCCATTAGGTAAACTAGCAATATGTGTCGAGGGTGATTTATCCTGATTACTCCTGGAAAGGTATGAATATACTAATTTTAACTGATTATACAAAGAAAGTATACATTTGAAATGCACTAGGAAGCATACCTAATTTCGGTGATGGTATCATCAACACCAGCATTAGAAAATTGATCGCTAGCAGAAGCAGGTTGAGGAATTCCAGATTGCGAGCTTGTGTGTTCTGTCCCAACAGAACTAGAAGTCACACCAGAATTTGTCGCAACAGCTACAGATGTAGGCATTAACACTGTAACATTCAGTTGTACGCCAGAATTAGTTGGCAATTGCGCTGAATTAGATGAGACCAAGGGCACAGCAGAAGCCACAGGATTGGAGGAAGAAGAAATCTCAGCAGAATGTACTGTTGAAATAACAGTTGCAGTTGTTGCAGTCTCATTTGATGTCAGATTAGCTGCAGTGTTCTCTGCCTGCTCTCGGGCTAGCTAAAATCAAAATGTGAGTTAAAATTATCTCATCATATATAAAGCCATGTTTATTGATTGGCATAAAACTATAACAGGACAAAAAGATAACAGATGAAATAAAAATGAAAGCTAGAACCTTAAGCTCATCAGGAATTGTCCATTTGGATTGCTTTGTGGCCTTGTTATAGTAGTATCTACAACAAATAAAATAATTTTACCAATGGAACACAAACAGTAGTGCTCGAGGAACTTAGAAAACTAGAAGAAATTGTTAAAGCAATATATTAGTGTATACTTTCGACCATCTGAGGTAGTAAACTCCTTCCAATCAGTGGATGCATCTGCCCTCTGATACAAAAAAAATGTTACTCCAAAGACTAATGAGATCTCCAATAAAAGAATAGGTGAAGACCAAGAAACAAAGACCAATAAAAAAGTATGTAAAGAGGAAGTTTGACCAGATACATTTAAGTAAAGAGAACAAGATGAAATTTGGCACAATAACATCTCAAATTCAGATATACAAGTCATGAATGATGTCAAGGCCAAGAAACAATCTTGTAGTGAAATATTTTCTTGTTCACAAGATATTACAGCAAAATATGAACCACCAAACTCGCCCAAGTTAATGAATAACCTATTTGCAGGAGCTAGATCTATTTAAAAACAAGGAAAGCCCTTGATTGGGCAAAGAATGAACCACATGTTTGAGGGCAGAAGAAGGATACAAACACCATGTGTATCTGATCAAATAAAACGGGTAAGCAAACAACATGCTGGAGAAGCACTCGCTCCTCTACCAAGAAGAGTTGTATGAGGCAAAGCATATCCTACTTAGTGTAGTCTTAGTCGAGAACACTTAGTAGAGACAATCGAAGAGAGAATTGTCTTATCCTTCATTTCTAACATCCTTATTTATAGGATAGGTGGGTGGTATAAAAATGAAAGAATATAATAATTTATTAATAAATAATAAAATAAAATTAATCATCTATTATAATACTCTCTCTTAGATGATTGATGGAGAATCTAACGTTACCTCATTAAAACCTTATTAGTAAAATTCAATGGAAAAAATATGAACAAAGAAAAAAGAGTATATCAGTAGATACTCTCTTATTTCAATCATTAAAGATCCTTTAATTGATGCATCCTTATCTTGTGCATTAATTTTTTGAATATCAACGTCAGCAATGCTTTTGTGAATAAATCAGCTACATTATTTCTAGAACAAATTTGTTGGACATCAATATCAATTTTCTTCTAAAGTTCATGTGTGAAGAAGTTTAATGAAATCTTCTTTGTTTTATCCCCTTTAATATAGCCTTCCTTTAGTTGTGCAATGCAAGTAATATTATCTTCAAATATAGTTATCAGGTTATTTTTAGTTATTGCTAGTCTACATAATTCTTGAATATATTATGCATTCTCGACTTGCTTCATGTATTGCAATGATTTTATAGTGATTGGACGATGTCACTATTAAAGCTTGTTTTGTTGACTTCCATGATATAACAGTTGTAGGATCGATGAGTGCGCTAGAGGAGGATGAATAACACTTTTTCACTTTTTCTTTCAAGAGATGCAATGGAAAATAAAAAGAAAAAATAAACAACTTTATTTTTACTTGGTTCACAACTTGCAGCTGTTGCTCCAATGCCTACAATCATTGACTGTTTCCTATGGGCAATCTACTAATGCCCTCCTTCTTAAAGAAAGAGATTTGTCTTTTACAAAAGATGAGGATTAGTAACAAGTTTACCAATCCTATTCAAAAGAAAGCATGAAAGATGAAAATAAAATAAGGAAAAAGCTACCAACGAAGATTTAGAACTTAAGCGCTATTGTCAAGAGCAGCACATCGACATCGTATCAGAATTTTGGAGTAAAACGTGAGTATGAGTCAGTGAAAATTATTGTTTTGAAGGTGTTAGATGCAGCTTCTTTTAAAAGTCAATCGGGGTGCCTAGATTCCTTTTAGGGGACCTCGATTCGATTTGATTCAATCTGCTATCATCGTGATTATGTCCATCCTCGGGGCGCCTGGAGTACTGATCTAGCGAGAGTTGGGTGAAACAATTTGATTTGAATATGATTATGACTTATCCATCCCTGGACGCCAAGATGCTAACGTGCTCTGTCCAACCAAATCTTACCAACTAACAAGGAGGATTCGTCTAGACCTCCAAGCGCCTAGAACCCATTTGGTCGGTCGGAGTGAACTTGTTCTAGCCACCTTCCCATTTAGGTTACTGTATCACAGAGTTAGTATAAGGCATAGTATTTTAAGTGATGATAGTCTTACAACTATTTAATCTTGACTTTTAGATTTTTGGTGAAACTCTAGGTCAGACCGACATCTACTATTCCCTTAAAGGGAACGCGTCCTTACCCACTCCTCTCGAGAGAGTTTACCTGGTGCCCAACATTGATTCTCCAAACCCTATTTGGACTTCTTGCTTAGCCTTAATCTTTGATCCCTAGTCTTTGGTTCGAATTGATCTTCATCCTCTAAACTCCATCAAGTACCCACCTAGTGTTTCTGAACCAGTTAAAACTTCCTTGCCTAGCCATAGTCCAGTTGACCTATTAGGGCTTTCCCTTGCCTAGCTATGGTCCAATTGACCCACTAGGACTTTTCCCTATCTAGCCATAATCTAGCTGACCCACTAGGACTTTTCTTTGCCTAACCTTCAGTTAGGACTTTTCTAGTTGTGCTACCTACACACTTGGTTAACTTTGTTAGATCACAATACAACTTAACTTTAACCTTTTGCCATAATTAACACTTAAGTTTGATTATATGTTGCTCTCTGCACTAACAATCTCCTCTTTTTTTATTATGGCAACTTAGTACAAAGTTAAGTAAACATAGTTCTAAAGTAAAAGTAAATTTGAACACAGTTCTAAAGTAAAAGCAAGTTAAACAGAGTTCTAAAGTAAAAGAAAATTTAAACTTGAAAGTTTTAAGGGGCAAATTTTAATTTGAAAGTTCATAATTCTCTCCCGCTTAACATAATCTTCCCTTATAATGTCAACACAATATTTGTTTGTACTTAACTTTGCTTTTCTATCCCCTTTTGACATACATGAAAAACTCAGTGTTATATAATCTTGAAACTAAGTGTAATATGAAGAACTTTTAATGGTAGGCGTTAGAAAACAAAAAGATCCTAGAGTCCAAGCATGCATGATAAAAAAATAATTAATTTTAGAAAATATGATATTTAAAAATAAATCATCTATTTGTCCTTGTTAAAATGTTTAACTTTTATTACTAGCTGATTATCAGAAGATAGTAGTTTTTATTAAGTTAGTCAAGTTAAGTGCATATTTTCAGCTAGCCATTTATCATGATGGATCACTTAACTTAATCAATATTAATTTATATTTTTAGCTCAAATTTATGATGATGCACAGACATAAGCATCTGAAATCCAAGCTTGACCGTAAGCGTTCCACATCATTATAAGCATCTCAGTACACAAGCAAGGTAATCCTAGTGTGCTTATGAGATGCTAGCTACCTAAATCTAAAAGTTCATGCTTTCTATAGTAAGAATTTTAATTATTTTGAACAAGACGAAGAAAAATATTGGATTTGAGAAGTGTAAGTTTTGAAAACCATGGGTTTCGAAACATAGGTTTTGAATATAATAAATTTTAAAGAAAACAAAAAAATCCTACTTTACTGAGCACATTCTTAGTGGATATCTGATGCAAGAGCATCCAACAACACGATTAGTTTATGTCTTCCAATACAAGTATATTCCCCTCTGAGCTGTGACGAAAAGAACTTGAGGCTACTAACCTCCTTTTGGGCTTGAAAAAATGACGATTAAGACTACCGACAAGGAAAATGATCAACACGTGGTCTTCGGATATCATACTCATTAGCGGATCAACGAGGATTCCTTAAGTCCAACAATTACTATTAAATTTTATTAAATTGATATTAAAAGATCTTCCTCCTGGACGACCACCTGATGTTATTCTAAACTTAAGAACGAGTTCTTTCAACCTGGGGCAATTGATGCAGGAACATCCAATGATTTTTATTATTAAATTTGATAAATTTTATTTTTTAGTAATTTTTGGAGTTTTTGATATTTAAAGTAGTTTTGAAAAGTTCTATTTTTTATTTTTAGATTTTTTGAATCCGTTTAGGAATTAGGATTGAGTCTGTTAACAAATTTTCTTAGGATTTTATATTTGAACTCCGTAGGATTTTTAGGATTTCAAATCTGTTAAAAAAATTTTCTTTTTATTAGAAAACTTTTTTCAAGCTTGTTAAGAAATTTTTCTTTTTATTAGGAATCTTTCTTTTCAAGTTTGTTAAGAAATTTTTCTTTTGTATTAGGAATCTTTTTAAAGTTTGGGTCTATATAAACATCTTATAAGTTGATGTTTAGGGGGGAGGAAGTTTTGGTTTAATAATATTTTCAGCAATGTCGTTTATTTTCCTATCTCTTGTTATTCTTTTGATTTAACAGGTTTTAAAAGATTGTTTCTAACATTCGCAGTCAAACCAACGGATTCAATACTGCCCCTGGGATAATCGCTCTCCCGTCCGACGTTAGTTGGTATCAGAGTATTGCCCGCAGAATAATCGTTATCCCGTCCGACGTTAGATGGTATCAAAATATTGCTCGCAGGATAATTGCTATTCTGATCGGATCCACACCTTCTCAGAGATGTTTGCTTAAAATGTCAAAGTATAAGCCGTTATGACTAAAGTGACTTGAATACCACAAGTCAAAAGAAACTCGTACTTAAACTGCACTGAGATCTTCATTGACATAGATATTGTAAGATACGAGAAATTTTAGGATTGATTGTAAATAATCTAACCCTAATAGGTAAGGATTAGGGGGTTAATTCGGCATTTGAGGCTTGATTAATTAAGGATTTGAGTTTTAATTTAGGTTATTAAAGTAGCCTAATTAAAACTAACTCTTAGCCTAATTAAGAGGCTAATTTAATCAACCTATTTAGCCTATTTAAAACCAATTAAGTAAGTCCAATTATAACCCAATTAATAGCCATTTCATGAGCCTAAATTGTAACTCAATTAGGTATTTATAGGATAATGGTTATTGGATTTTAACCCAAACTCGATTGGGAACTCAACAGTAGCCGCGATCTCCCATTTCCGCCCGAAGCACGATTCTTCTTCCCTTCCCAAACCGCATTTTCTTCCTCGCGATCCCCTCTCCACGCCGGACGTCGACCTTCCCTCTTCTCCTCTTCTCCATCGCGTTCAACCTTCTTCCTCTGCGGGTTGCCTTCTCCACTTCACAAGCCATCGTCTTCCTGCCGTCGCTGTTGCCGTTCTCCCTGGAGCTGAGCCGCCGTCCCTTGCCAACCAACGCCGCTAAGATCAATCAATTGGAGGAAGGAAGCATTTAATCCCGAAGCTAGTGTTCCAAATCTTGTTCAAAGAAATCGATTCGTCTTGTTCTGATTCATGAAGATGAACTTGGGATCGGAAATCAAAGCTTGGGATCGGGCCTAAAAGTTGATCGAGAAATCGGATAGGAGTCAGGCGGTCTTGATTTTGGAAGAATCAGAGTTTACGAGAATTCAAGGGCACATCTCTATTAGAGGTAAGTCTTAATCCAGATTTGAGGTAAGGCTTCAGATTCTCGGGCAGATCATGATCGATTTGTGATGAAGGTTAGATTAGTTGTTAGGAATTTTAATAGAATGTTTCTGTTCTGTTACTCTCGGTGTTGATTTGGATATGTTAGATGAAATGGAGACTTGGTTTTAGAATTTGTTAGAGCTAGCTATTGTGATTATTGTTGATCTATTAAGTTAGGTTCTTGATGTTAGATAGGTTATTAAAGATTAAATTTCAATTAGGTTGATTTGTTAATTTGGGTTGATTAAACATGAGATTAGTTGTATTGGTTACTGTATTACAGAGTTAGTATAAGGCATAGTATTT